>NW_015173701.1:573255-611574 GCF_001447785.1 Gekko japonicus | reverse complement strand
TCAGGATGGTCTGCTCTGATGCAGGTGATCTCTAGAGATCCAGACAGAGAAAGATCCTTTCCAAAACTTGTTTTCTTAGACCTTCTCGGTTTAAACCTTTATCCTTTGGCACACAAAGCATGATTTCTCTACCATCAGTCTATCAGTGTCATCATTGTCTACTCAGACTGGCAGTGGTTCTCCAGGGTTTTATGTAGAGGATTTTGCCCATGCCATGCTTTGTTTCTGAGCCTTGGGCCTGGCTAGGGGTGGGTGGGTTCTCAAGGGTTTCCAGGTCCCCCTAAATTTCTAGAGAACCCCTTCCTAAATCCCACATGGCTCCGCCTCCATATCCCCCCCCGAAATTGGAAAGTCTACACCCTTGGCTTGTTGTGATGTCGAACTACAGCTTTCCACGTCCCACAACATTCAGGGGCTCTTATTTCGGAATAAATGCAATTTGATCACAGTTCTCCACTAGTCCTGCCCAAATCGCCCCTGCCCAGCATTCACCTCTGTTCCGGTGACCATCAAAGAACAGCAAACGCCGTCTCGGAGTTTTTATTCTCTCACGATCCCACCCTCGCTTGCACGGCATTGGCTAGTCCTGCTAGGCGAGAGCCGCTTTGTGGCCCGCTTTCCAGCCGCGGCCGCGCCCTCTTCCGCTAACGCGAGAATCAGGCTGGAGCATAAAGCCAGACGCCTGTTGCTGGCGCACCCGAGCGGGGGTCGACGGCTGGAGGGCTGGCTGCAGGCTGCAGGCATGGTAAGCGAGGCAGCGGTTTGTGCCTACTACGGATCGCTTGGTGGAGGTTTTAAGACTACGAGCGCGTGAAGCTGCCTGGCGTGGAGAGGCGGCAGTGAGCCCCACTCTGCTCTAGCGAGATGGGCACGGGCTAATGAGTAAACCCAAGTTAAGCACCTTGTTTGCTTCCTCCAGGACCTTTGATTTTTTTAAAAAAGTGTGAGCGTTTTAAGTTCCGGCACGGGGGTGGGGAAGGAGCTGGCTGCAGTGCTGGTAGTCTCCCATTGTAATAGCTCTGCTCTTTTGTGATCCGTGGTGCCATCCTGCAGTCGCATAAGTCACACCTCCCGGCAGTGAAATCACACCGCTAATGTGGGGATGGGTGCTTGGATTCTGCCATAGGCTGGACTCAAATCTGCCGGAAAGCCTTCCAGGGTTTCTGTGCTTGGGCTACCCGGATCTGTCAAGGCTAAAACAAGACTAAAACAAGAAGCTCGAAGCAAACAACTTCAGTTATAGATTTGGATGTAGGGGGGGGAGGGGGGGGGGTTAAGTTGTGTTGGCGCAATAAAAGCGGAGTTAAAGCTTGGAGTTGCTGACTCTTTTAAGCTTGGAACAGGAAGGCAAAGGAACTTGTCTGCCTGCGCTGGTTTCCGTGTTTGTTTATATTGGGGTTCACAGGGTTAAAAAGCAACATGTTTGACGTCACCCCCAGCTGTTTCTAGTCCGCCGTAATAAGATGCTTGCGTCTTTTGAAGATCATAGGAAGCATCTGAAAAGCATTATTTTCCCTGGCTGGACTAGAATCTGGCACACACATCAAACCCCCCCCCCCCCACACCAATAAAACAAAACACATGAGTTACAGTAACTAGGAGCAGGGACAGTAGCCACTGAGGACCTTCATTTCATACAAAATTGATCCTGCTGAGAAGGGGTAGAGCAGACTGGGGTATAGGAAGACTGTGCCGGGAAAGGGAGTTTTGTCCAAATGATAGAAATCAAAGCTTGACATTCTAAAATCCCATTTTAAGTGATTGCATGTGCAGCTGTCCTGAAACAGGTGTTACTATGTGTAACCCCTAAGAGGTGGAGCTCATTCCTGCCAGTGGGAAAAAGGAATGAAAATCAATGTATTCCTTGTTGTGACATTGCTAGCTTATCTCTCTTTTTTCCCTCATGATCAAGGCCAACTAAGGGACGTGCTGCCGTGCCAAAGTAATTGCTGGGTTTTATGCGGAAGGCGGCATCCACACACTGGTGCCTGAAGTGTACACACTTTTAGCCTGCTGTCTGTGAGCCTTTCCACATACCCTGAATCCTCCAATATGACTGCCCTTCTGGCTGGGCCGTTCTGAGGGGGGTGGGACTGAGCGTGGGGCTGAGGGCCTCCCAGTGAGCCTGCCTGTCACCTTCCCTCCCTCCCTCTAGAGCCCCGTTGCTAGGATACTTTGAACAAGCTTATCAAGTGATCTCTCCACAAGGGCAATGGCTGGTCTCTTTTGTGCTGAACAGCCGCGGCAGCCCTGTGTGCCTCTTCACTGAAGGGAGCTCAGCTTTGGCTGGCACAGCAATGAAAAGTCTGGGGGCTTAAAATGGGGAAACAGGGAAATCGTTCCTGGGCTTCTGGGCGAAACAATATGGTTCAAAAAATGAACTGATCGACTCAACACCCACCTAGGTACACCGAGTGCGCCTCCCTGACCAGTGAGATGTTGTAGGGCTAGCACTTAACAGGTTTGCTTTCTTTTGAATGGGAAAGCACTAGAGCTTTTAGGGTGTGTTTATAACATCTGCAGTCATCTCTCTTGGCCTTCTTTAAGCTTCAAGTTAAACCTGCCTTGTCTCAGAAGGCTTTGGGCACAGGCTGATTGATACATGGCATACTGGATTTATTGTAGTTAATTGCTAGGGAGGAAGGAAAGTGCTGGTTTAATTGTGGCTTTCGATTAGCTGCCTGACAGATCCAATGTGGATATAAATAAATATCTTACACATAGTTTGGAAAGGGCTGCGTGGAGTCGGGAGCCACTTGCTAACACCTCCTGAAGGCTATCCATGCAAGCACCATTCAGGTGGGTAGCCATGTTGGCCTGAGCAACAGAACAAAGTTTGCATGCACATAAAAGCTTATTCACAGAATTGAACTTTGTTGGTCTTAAAGGTGCCACTGGATTCAAACTTTGTTCTGTGCAAATATCATGTACTTGTAGATTGTTTATTTCTTTTCTTATTCCCCATCCCATTCCACATTAAAGGTAGACACACAAAATGTCAAAAGCTGTGCAACAGTCCCTCTTCAAAGAAAGACTTAAAGGGTCTCAGATGTGGTATGGGAAATGCTGAGAATGGCTGTCACATTCCAAGTTGCTGACAGTCCCTCACAAGCAGAAAGGAGCAAACTCTAACCATTAACCAAATAAACTGGCTAATGGGAAAGTGTTTTTCCATTCATAGAAACAGATGCCTGCTAGCTGGAGGCTCCAGCTACCTGTTAATCTGATTTCAGACCAATTGGATTAAGCTCTGATGTTGTCTAAGCAACAGTAACAAGAATGATCTGTGTGGGGTGAGTTCCACAAACATGTTTGTTGCCAGACATACCACTTTGTGCAACAAGAAGATGGAGCCTCAACTGATCCAAACGTTGTCAGGCCTTTCCTGTCAGCACTTTCCTGATCTTTGTGGTTGACAGCTGAATCTAGAACCTTCTGCTTTAAAGCACATGCTCCCCTGAGTATCAACCCTGACATCAGCCATGAGATCTAACTTTCAACCGTGATACTACTCAATTAAAGCACAGATGTCATTTTGCCGAAAGCATATTCCGGGTTCATGCTGCAAATGTGTGTTTCGTGTCATACAAATTAAACTGAATTCCAGAGTCTCCTCAATCACAGTGCTTCCTTTTTTTCTTTCCTAGGCAGGAAAAGCCCACAGACTAAGTGGCGAAGAGCGAGAACAGCTGCTGCCAAATCTCAGAGCTGTGGGATGGAATGAGGTGGACGGCAGAGATGCCATTTACAAAGAGTTCCATTTCAAGGACTTCAATCGAGTAACCAAATTCTTGTTTTCTTCTTCCCTCTATGGAAACTTTTAGGCAGTTAGCTACTAGTACAGATGTCAAGGGCTTGGAAGGGGTGCAAATTAGCAACAACGTGGGGGAAGCTGCCATGCAGCTCATGTGCAGGAAGATGATAAAAGGAAACCACTTCAGCATGTGTCCCTGACAGGGCACCTGGGGTTACAGTTGCGGCATGGCGTCGCTTCCTTTGGGTATACATGGCTATAGTGCTTAGGATCTTTCGCAACACTTCAAAAGAAACTGAGCTGCTTGGATTCTGTAGCTGTTGTCTGTCAGTCTGGAAATAGCTTTGCCTTATTAGCCTATTCAGAAACAGGATATAATAGTATCGGTACAATCCAGATCCTACTGAAATCAATGGGAAATCATTGGTACTTGTATTCCATGTTCAAACTTTTCAGAGTAGCATGATCCTGTGTATGCCACTTCAGACCTCGGGGGTTTTATTTGGTTATTTAATGGTATTCTATGGTACTAATTATATCAACAATTTGAAACACTCCATAACTTGTGCACAAATATGGTTGGAACCCATATTTCATATCTGCAGAGTACAGTGGTTCAGTGGCGCACCCTCAGGCTCGTTCCACATGGAAAGGGAACAGATAAGTGTTCCAGGGTCAGTTTAGGGTTGAGTTATTCTCTAAGAGAAACTCATGACAAGGGTCTTCCTAATTTATCTTGTACCTCCTTGGCAGGCTTTTGGATTTATGACCAGAGTAGCTCTCCAGGCAGAGAAACTGGACCATCACCCTGAATGGTTCAATGTTTACAACAAGGTAAGAGAGATGAAATCTGGTTACAGCTCACACGGAGTATGCTAAATGCACCCTAGTTGCAGGAGCAAGACTGTTACATTTGCTCACCTCCATTCCAGCAAGTATGAAATGCATTCGGCATGCACACCCTTTTCAGGCCTCAAAAAGCAGGAGTGCTTAGCCTGGCACAGCGTTTGCGAAGCAGGTGGCTTCCTGTGCTTCTCAAATACTTCCCCACCAGCTGTTCTTATGCTTAATCAGCTGGCAGACACAGGTGGAGGTAAAATAAGTGGGAAGGGGGAGCGTTTCCTTCAGCTCCTTTTCCAAGGTGAAGCCTGAAAGCACTTTATGAAGGAGCAGGGGCTACTGGCTGTTTGGCACCTTGGCTGTGGTACAGTATGGTTTACCATTCTCTTCAAAGGAGGAGAATTGCCTGCCTTACAAACAGTGTTTCAGTGGAACTCTCACAGAATCAAACTGAGCCAGTCTCCTGGTCCTTGTGATGCCCAAACACTCACCTGTTCATACAGTCTGCTTTGGGGTGTTAACAGTGCCTTAACTCTAAATCGTGCGACCTTGCTACAAACCTGCTTGATTTCAGTAAAGACTGAAGTGTAAAATGTTGTCTAACTGGACACTTTTTCTATTGCAGGTTCATATAACCTTAAGCACCCATGAGTGTGCGGGCTTATCTGAGCGGGACATTAACCTGGCCAGTTATATAGAGCAAGTTGCAGGTTCTTTGTCTTGAAATGACAAGTACATGAGCCTGAATTGTGGAACCTCCCCTCAGATGCCCCTTCTCTTGTGTCTGAAGAGCATCTTGCCAAATGGACTGTCTGACCAAACAATGTTGTTCTCGATGTTAACCCAGTATCAGTATTGCTGTTTGTTCTCTGTCACTGAGCTCACCCTTGCTGTACCCACCACAGTTGCCTTGGTTAAGGAATCCCTACTGAATAGTGAGTCTTACTCAAGCTCTTACATTTTTTTACCTTTGAAACACATCTTGTGTCAAGTTGCTTTCTTATAACATCCTTAGACTGTAGTTGTTCAAGCAATATTGTATCAGCCCAGTCAAGTACAGTTGCAGAGTTACCTAAATAAAAAATGCTACAGACACAATGTCTGTTGTGAAACTTTCTTTAAATAAAATCTGAACAGAGTTTCTGATTTTCATTTGACAAGAAAGTTCAATGCAGAGTTTTGCCAAAAGATGGAAACACTTGTATATTCCACTTGGATCAGTTATACAGAAGATAAATGACAATGGTTCCCTTTAGGTTTCACTTTCCACTCAGACAATAGCCTTCAAGTTGTTTTACATTCAGCGTGTCCAAGACAAAATATTATACTACTGGTGAAGAAGACTAATCCCCCTGTGCTGAACCCATCAAGCTGAGAGCAAGCCATCTGTCACGCCTCCTTCAGTTCTGGGTGTACTAGGCTTCCATAAGGTAGTACAAATCTAGTGGCATTCAGACATAGGTTCAGTTCGGACTTCAAACTATACTCTACCCCTTACTTCAAGTCTTACTTTGTTTCTAGAAAACCAGCAGACTGAAAGGGCCAAAGTTTAACGTGGTTAGAATGCAAGAGGGAGGGGTAACTGGAGAGGTCTGGCTGGGACAACACTGTATGATGGAGGGTGGAGTGTATTGTACCTGAGGCTATTTTCAGTGTAGTACCATCAAGAAGTTTCAGTCAACAGCTGATCTTTGGCATCCCAGAAGGACTGCTATCAGCATTAAGGCAAACCTGTAAGTCCCCTTTGAAAACATGCCTAACAGTGAGCACAATAGAGACCACTGCTACATAAAGGTGATCATTTTGCACTCAAAATGGCAGGTAAATAGTTAGCTGTTGTTGCCATGCTTATCCAAAACCTCCCACTTACAGAGCTGGAATCTGCTCTAGTATTCGGGCTCTTCATCAAATGATGCTGGCACCCAGGAATCCCAGTTATCTTTCCAAGTATGCTGCCTGCAGCATCTTAACTTAGTGCAAACCCTTCAGATTGCATACTAAGGAATGAATAACCATTTTGCTCAGCTCAACAAGGCGGTACTGTAAAAACTCCAGAGAAAGCAGCAAGGCTATAGGGGTAGACACTGGAAGTAAAACCAGAGAGAGGAAGGAAAGGAACAAAGAATCAGGACTACAAGCATCAGAACAAAGTATTCAAGATCCTGCTCTGAAAAACCATTCCTCTACTTTTTGCCTTCACTCAGGGAAAGAAAGTTTCTCAATGGTTGACCATTCAACATTACAACACACAAAATGCAGGCGAGTGAAGTACAGGATCGATTCAAAGGGAACAGTGGCAGGGAATGAACAGATTTTAAACAAACACCTGAGTTACAAGGGACTACAGAATGAAATAGCCATGAATACGGCTATTTCTTTCAGGTTTATGGCAGTGTGCACTCACCTGAAAAAATATAAAATTAGTATTAAATTTCTATTAGCTGCTTGTGAACACTCACAAAAAACAGAGCGCCCACCCCTTATGCGAAGTCTGTGCCACTGTCAGACAGAGGGATGCCACTGAGCTGCCACATGCCCCTGCTAAAAGACATTCTCTTTCCTTGGAAGGCACAAGTTACTGCAGAATCAGTGGTGTTGTGGAGACCCATTCCCGAGCTTGTCAGTAGAAGTACGGGACTCAGTGGTGTACAAGGCGTCCAAGTAGACATGAGAAATATCCGTGATTATGCTTCTGTCTGGGATGGCTTGTGCCAAGCCATAGATGGCACCCTAAAAATTCAAACAACACAAAATATAATTAGATTTTCATCCCAAACAACTATGTTCCACTCTAAATTCAATCCAAACTTCCCTTCAAATTGCCTTACCGCACCAGTAGTTTTGGCTTTAGGGTCCTTCATGATCTCAGAAACGGACTCTCGGATATCCTTCAAGAGTTGTTCTGCCACGCCAGGTTTTGTGTGCAATAATGTTAGGGAAATATGGAGACTAGGGAAGAGATGGCATGAGAGAAAATATGTTAGCTTCTTTTTTAAACAATGAAAGAAACTATTTTTGTTTATACATCCTTCAGAAAATCTCTGGGAAACCTGAAAAGTTTTTTTGTGTGTGTGTTTTGTTTTCTTTGCCCGCCATTCAATACATCAAGAGTGCACATGGAATTCTCAGATTATATTTGACAGCCACACAAATTCCAGATGTTGCATGAGTGCTAGCTGCTTTGGCTTCATCTTTCCTGCACTCTTAACATCTAAAGAGGGATGATGTGCTAATAGCTCCATGGAGCACAGAGCATTCATAACTGTTTCCACACAGTGCCTTTTAAATACAGAAGGTACGTGAGTGACTTGTTTAAAAGAATGGAATGGTTTGTGAGTGGAATGGTTCACTGATTTTGCCTGCAAATGCCAATCGTCTGGAAACAGAGATTCTATAAGGAATGGCTGCAGAAACCAGTTTAATGAGGTCCCTCCTTTAAACTGGTCATCAGAGGTCATTCTGTTAAGTCCTGGCACAGAGTACCAGAAGTGCACACTTTGTAGAAGTGAGCCAGGTGCTAGGAGAAGTGGTGCACTTCTGGGCTCAGGGAAGATTTCCTGACACTCAGAGGACTGGACAGACCTTCTCCTGTATGGTCTCGAGGTCCTGCCCTGTCAGAGTTTGTGAACTAGATCCAACAAGCAGTTTCGGGGTGGGGGTGTGTGTGGAATGTACGACCTGGTCTCCCATCCCTGCACCTTGTTCTGACCACAAGAAAGGGAGAAGTAACAAATCTCCCACTTCCAGACTATTTGATTAGAATATTTCAGCACAGCTTAAAAATAAAGTGGGTAAAAAGGAAAATATATATTTTGTGGAACATTCACATGCACCAACAGTAGTCTTAAAATAGTGTAATATAAAAACTGACATCTAAACCTTTAATTGCTTTAAATCTGTAGAATTTATGTTAAAGTATTTATTGTCCTGTAGCACACTCGCCGTCACAGCTCAGTTTTATCCCTGCCTTTTCTGAAAATGAGAAAAGGGAAGCAGTACACCCGTATTTTGGGGGGAAGGCATTGTCTCCCAACAGTGATCTGAAAGCCTGCTTTTCACTACACCGTGCACGAGCATCACAGGTGGGTCGGACTGGCACTACCAATTGTGTGAAGTGTGTGTGTGTCTTGGCAGCATGAGGTCACTGACAGGGATGGGGACCTGAGGAACAAACGTGCTTCCCAAAAAGTTCCCCTCAAAAAGTTAGTTTCACAGAAGTCCTATGCCTTTCCCATAAGGCACATGGGACACCAATACAATAAAATTTTCATTCAATCTATTCGATATCTTCCAACCACTACCATGGTCATATAAATAAGGCCTAAAGAGAGATAAAGATTAAAGCATGGATTGAGCAAATCGTTTTCTCTCCTTCTCTTCCTTTCCTTTCTAGACAAAGCTGTGGACAAACCTTTAAATATGCATTTTGATTAAAATTTTAAAGTCCTGCTCGAGACCAGATAAAGCAGTTTGGAGAGACAGGATCCAACCCGCAAGGACACAGTCATCCATTTCTGCAGCAGAGCACACCTTCTGAAGGCTACTTAAGATGGACACCTCCAGTGTTCCCTCTAAGCTGAGTTAGTGTGAGCTAGCTCAGTTTTTTAGCTTCCAGCTCACATATTTTGTCTTAGCTCAGGAAGGATGGCTCCAGAGCAAACTAGTTTATGCAGTAGCCAAATCGCTCGCTCACAACTTTAATGCCAGTAGCTCACAAAGCAGAATTTTTGCTCACAAGACTACACAGCTTAGAGGGAACATTGGACACCTCCCCCTCCGATATTTTGTAAAATTAGAAGCTGTAACATATGTATGTATCACAATACAGCAGTACAAGTGACAACAGAGGAAAGGTGTTCCTCAGCAACTGCTTCTGGTTCCCTCCTCCTAATTGTTGGTCATCAACCACACTTAGGATCACAGTGAACTCACCCTGAAGGGTACTGCAGCATAGTTAAATTCCATCCTGCCGTCGCTAACATATTTCCCAACCGAAATATGTCAAATGTGTCAGACCCAACAGCGATCACAGATAGCTCAGGATTTCCAGCAACAAAGATGTGGTCCATTTTCCGCAACCTTAACAAAAAATTTGAATGGTATAATTTGTGTTATAATTTTTTACTGCCAAAAGAAGGCAACAGAGAAAGCACCACAAGCTCTCTTCCTCTCCCCGTCTCCCCCTCACACTTAATTCCAGTAACATAACAATAACCTTTAGAAGCCAATGCAGATCATGACTTGCAATATATTTTATTCATATTGGCTGGGTTCTCTCCATTTTGAGCACCTTCAAATCCTTCCTTAAAGGAGTGCACTAGTGAGGGAAGAGGCTGTCAGGGGGGAGGGGTGGGTGGGTGAGACTTCCAAAGCCAGCCCAGTCAGTAATCTCTGCAGTGCAGCATCCTTGCCTACATCTAAAGGCTTCGGACGTTTGCTCATCTGGATCCTCCAGGACAAGGTCTTGTGGAACAAAATGCCTCCATATTTACCAAAGGAAGAGCCAACACATTTATATTTACCAGAAAAATGTCTTCTCGCTAAACCATAAAAGGCTTTAAAAGACCATTTCAGTACCATGAATTAGAACGAGCAATCCCAAACTGATGCTGGACTGATTTGGGTAAATCAGTCCAGCAACACCAATACTAGACTGGTAAGTTTCCAAGGCAGAATGACAGGGCACGAATAATGAATTGGGGACAAGGAAGGGAAGGAATATTTTAAATTCTGACATTCAGAAGATTTATTTGCCTATGTCATTTAGAACAACACTGGATGTAAATGGGTGTCCTTCTCTCCCCAGATAGCGCGCCTGCTCTTGAGGGACTGGATAGGCTGTCAGCATGTCATCAAGTTACAACAGTTTATGAAAGCTATAAAAAGCCAAGAGAATGACAGAGGGAAAAAGCCAAAGTGGGAAGACCATTTCTCTCAGCTTTAGGGGAGGGGGGCCTACTCCTTACTCGCTGACATGAATGTTGTGACATTTGTTTGTGACAGCTGAAGGGCTGGTCTGTCTTTGTGTGTGTGTGGGGGGGAGAGTTCTTGAAGCCTTCTACATACTCTGTTTCAAGGAACCGTGCAGTTGAAATTATCTTCCTGGTGGCTTCCACATAGCCATCTTCTCCCAGGTGCATCATAGTTGCCCAGCAACCTGCAATGATGCCACCAGGCCTGGAGCCAGCCACAGCAGGGGAGGCGTAGATCCCTCCTTGCCAGTCAGTAGACACAAAAAACTGGTAGTACCGGTATTTCTTCTCACTGTACATTATCACTGAGGAGCCCTTCGGGGCATAGCCATACTGTAAAGAGGACAGGAGGTTCAAGTTGCAATGTAAGAGGTTGACACAGAATTTCCAGACAAATGCCTTAATGTGCCAGGCAGTCCATTATGAAATCACAAATAATTGGTGCCCACGTTTAGTTAGATCCGGAAATATTTCTACTAAATATAATGCTTGAAAGTCTGCAAAAATCAGACAAATATTTGTTTATACACATAGTTACAGCCGCTAGGATTATATTTGCGAAATTCTGGAAGAAGGAAGAAGTACCATCCAAACAGGACCTAATTAATAAACTTACGGAGGTAGCAGAATTAGATAATTTAACAACGAAATTGCAAGGAAAGGAAGAAACTACTTTTCAAAATACTTGGGTCACGTGTTTATAACTGGTTGGAGGAAAATTTCTAAGCTTTTTTTTTCTTCCTATAAAAAGGAATGATATAAGAGCAAAAACTTTCAATTGCTAATTTACGGTTAAGATGAGGGGTTCCTGCTGTGTGTACTGTCTGTTGTTGTTTTTTCTGTACTGTTTGTTTTTTGTTCTTTGGAAAATAAAGATAGAAGCGGGGGGGGGGGGGGTTATTGGCTTGTATCCAACCAAGTGCTCTTGGTACACAAGAGCATTCCCACATTCCAGTCTGCTCCTGCAGTCCTTAGAGACCCTGGGAAAATTGACTTCAATTGGATGGATTAAATTATGTTACCCACTTTCCCATCTTCACTGCCACTCTACAACCTATGTGGCTACTCTTCCATACAGGTTCTGTGACCCCAGGAATCAGGAGTCAGAAGGGACTGCAGGAGCACAAGTTGTGAGTAAACTCTGAGCACCTTCTGCAGACAATATATTGGATACAAGCCAACAAAACTTCTCTTTCATAATATAAAGTGTATACATTAATGTGCTTAAAGATTGAGCTTCACTTGGGTTCCCAGTGCCAAACAATCTAGATTCTGAAGATTAATATATCTGGTGCTCAGTTCATGTCTTTGTTTCCCCCTCCAGTGTTCCCTCTAAACTGAGTTAGTGTGAGCTAGCTCACAGCTTTTTACCCTCCGGCTTGCACATTTTTGTCTTCGCTCAGGAAGGAGGGGTCCAGAGCAAACTAATTTATGCAGTAGGCAAATTTCTCACTCACAACTTTAATGCCAGTAACTCACAAAGTAGAATTTTTGCTGACCAGACTCCACAGCTTAGAGGGAACATTGCCCCCCACCCCATTTTTAATTACATGCAAATTTACATCAAAATCGTAAGCATGCCATTCCAATTGATTTTAATGAAATCTGTTTTCAAGAACCTCTGCTTAGGGCTGAAAGGAATCTTAGATGTCTTGAGTTTCAGAACTAATAGTACAACCTCTTTTCATACTATATGGAGTTAACATTAGGAATTCTAATGCTGCTTCCAGATAGTAGGAAACATGTCTGATCCAGTTCAACTCAAACTTATTTTCTCTCACCTTGTGGGTATCTGCAGAAATGCTGGTGACACCTTTCACTCGGAAGTCAAACTGGCATTTCAAAGGGAAACCTGCCTTCTCCATAAAGACAATGAGAAACCCTCCTAGGCAGGCATCCACATGGAAGGGAATCTTGTATTTCACTGCAAGCTACATGGAAATTAAAAAATAAAAACTGGTCTTTAGTATCTTAAGCTAAACCAAAGCAATAAGAATTAACTTTTTGCTTGAGTCTCAGCCCCAAGTACCAACTAAGTCATGCACTTGAAAGAATCTAAATATTCTCCACAAAGATCTGAACATGCACAATTCTCAGGCTGCGGACTGCAAGACTTTGATACAGACCTGCTGCTAGCTGGCTTTGCTAGAGTTGGGGTGGGGGGGAATCAGGAATTACAAGCAGGAGGCGTCTGGAGACTCTTATCAATCAAGGGCTGCTTCTTGTTCAACCTCATCCACAAGTAATCCCTTCTGCAAGTGACATCCTGTTTTCCTTTCCCCCCAAAGCAGCCCTGCCCTGCCCAATTGACAAAATCCCAATTGCTCCCCTCTCAAATGCTGAATTTTGGTCCTCATGCTGCCTACCTAAGCAGTATGCATGAGTGAACAGCCTATTCAGTTGATGAATTTGTACATCCAGTCACCGACACTTCTTGCAGCCATTAATTTATTTATTATCTTATTTTTTTTGGGGGGGGGGGGTCTATACTGCCTCTCCAGTAACCTGTCCAAGGCAGGATAGAAAATAAAGAAAAACAAACATTAAAATATATTAAAATCCAGTATTAAGGTGGAGTATTAAGGAGCTGCGGTGGCTCAAGTGGTTAAGACGCTGAACTGCAGGCTGTGAAAGGTCAGTAGTTCAGCAGTTCGAGACCTGAGTTGCCACATGATGGAGTGAGCTCCCATCTCTAGTTCCACCTCCTGCCAACCTAGCAGTTCGAAAGCAAGAAATTGCAAGTAGATAAATAGGTACCACTTCGGTGGGAAGGTAACAGTGTTCCGTGCGCCTTGGTGCTTAGTCATGCCGGCCACATGACCACGGAAACGTCTTCGGACAGCGCTGGCTCTTCAGCTTTGAAACGGAGATGAGCACCGCAACCCTAGAGTCGGACTCGACTGGCTTTCGAGCAAGGGAACCTTTACCTTTATTAAGGTAGAACAAAAACCCTTGCCCAGCATGAAAACAAAGACTACCACAGACAGGCCACAGACCGTTTAAAGTGATAGTTTCCAGACTAAAATAGTGGTAAAAGACCATAAGATAAAGGAGGTGCCCCCAAGTTGCAAACAACTCAAATCCTGGGGCGTTCCAGGCAAGAGAGGAACAGAGGAAGCTGTTGCCTTCCTCCATGTGGCACCCCCCACACTTCCTCGGCGGTCTCCCATCCAAGTACTAACCGTGGCTGACCCACGCTTCAACAAGCTCAGGCTGCCAGGCTCTCCAGGCTGCTCATTAAAATATCAACCCCTTACTCAAATGGCTGCATCGTCTCTCTCCAGAAGCGAGCAGACAGGGACATCCTTTAATCGTTCAAATGTTGCTCTACAGCTGAGCAGCATAATTCTGACAGTGCGTCTGTGAAAACTTGAGTCATTGCATAAATGAAAATCTGCAATGTTGCAAGCCCGCAAAATCGTGATATCAAATCACTCACAACTGGATGCAGAGCAACATTCAGCTACATCAGAATCAGGCCACAGCAGCAGTTTTTGAGGGTGCTCTGCGTGCTCTCTGTGCTTCTGGGCACTGGACCTGAGCATTCAACGGGGCTTTCGTTTTTCATCTACAAAAGGGGGGGGGGGATCCTGCATGCTTAATGATGATCCCTCCTACAACCAGCAAAAGTAATCCCATATGAATGCAATCTCCTGGACTGCAAGAACTCTATTCATGTTTCCCTTTCACTGGAGAGCTACAGCAATTGTGCGTGGAAACTGCTGATAAGTGCTATTACCTCTGCCACCTCTTCAATTGGGTCTATGATCCCATGAGGGTACTGGGGTGATGAGCAGACTAGCATTGCTGTGTTCCTGGAAATGGCTCTCTTCATTGCCTGGTGAAGAAAAACAAATTGAGAGGAAATGATTAGCTACTCAGCATCCTCCACGTATCAGTCCTCAGAACTTCAAGAAATTCAAAAGCACAAGGAGAGCTTCCGGTGTTGGCGCCGCGAGCGGACGTGTCCAGGGAGCTTCCCGGGCCGTTCGTTCCCTCTTCGCTTTTTGGGGGTTTCCTGCACTTGCGGGGACCCTCGGCTGAACCTCCTGGAGGGAGGAGAGCAGCAGGGGGCTTTTCAGCCACCCCCGGAGACGGCAAATCGCGGGGGTGTTGCGGACTCGCCCTGAAGCAGGAGCGGAGTAGCAGAGAAAACATGGCTGCCATGTTTTCCGTAACGGCGACTGGCCGGTGTTTTTAACTGTATACGAGGAAAATTAGCTACACATCACACGAAGAGATTTAATCACGTAGAAACAAGAGAAGATTGAAGCATTCGGGATTTAAATGCCCCTAGAAGATGTTCCCAATCATGAAGAAGCGGCTGCAAAATGACTGGGGACGGAATTTGTTGTAAAGTTGAGGGGGTAAGAAAAGTTTCTTTTTTGTCCTATCTGAACTGCAACTGTTTGCTATGAATGGAACCTGATGGAAAGTAACAAAACAATAAATTAACAGGGTTACATAAAGTGACTTTGGAAACTTTGTTCAAAAATTTGTGGCGTTATGGAACTGGGATTGGCTGAGGAAGAATGGGATCCAGATACATTAGTTGAAACCCTCACCTGGGAACAATTTCAGAACTTTTTGGTGAGAGAAATTACCCAAGCAGTCAAATCTGCCTGTAGTAATCTTGTGGAAAATTATTTAAATGTAAACCAAGATAAAAGTAACAAGGGTGTTCAAATCCAAGATATTCAAAAGTGTGGGGGGGAACGAGATTACTCACAGGAAAGAGCGAAGAAATTGCCTAAAGATTACCTGATTTCAGTGGAAAAAGACCAAGATATAGGTAGTGACATTGGACATTGCTCAAAAGAACCAATAATCTGTGCAGCAGAAAGCTGGAAAAAAGAAAAAGAGGAGGGAAGAACGTGGTAAAGAGATTTAAAGTGGAAAAAAGACTGAAGATTGGATTTTTGGAAAACGGAAGAATGGATTTGGAAAAGGAACCTCATGAGTATAAAAATTTGAGACATCTGAAAGAAATTGAAAAGAAAAGAGAAGCGTTAGAAAGGGGGGGAGGATAAAGACATAAGAAGAAGAAGAAGAAGAGATTGGATTTATACCCCGCCCTTCACTTGGAGTCTCAGAGCGGCTTACAAACTCCTTTCCCTTCCCCTCCCCACAACAGACACCCTGTGAGGTGGGTGGGGCTGAGAGAACTCTGACAGAAACTGCTCTTTTTCAAGGACAGCTGTGCCAGAGCTTGTGACTGACCCAAGGTCACATCAGCAGGTGCAAGTGGAGGAGTGGGGAATCAAACCCGGTTCTCCCAGATTAGGGTCCGCGCACTTAACCACTACACCAAACTGGCTCTTTTTGTGGTAGCTCGCTAGTTTTGGGTAGAATGGCTTATTTTTTTTTTAAAAAAAAGGGCAGAATAATGGATAGTTTGTAACTTCACAACATGCTGGTAGAGTATCTTTATCTTTTTGTTTTTGAGGGTTTTTGGCTTTATATGTGTTTCTAGAATGAATTGAATTTAAATTAGCAACAAGGAATGAGATAGTTGAACAGAAATATAAGAGGGGTTTTAATGTTATTGTAAAGCAATTAAGATAACAACAATGATATGAGCTACCAAAATTTGAACCTTATGCTAAGAGCTGGCTAGCGGTTAACTGCAATGGCTTAATTTTTTTTTTTTAAAAAAAGGACCCTGTTGTTATCGTGACAGAATAATGGATAGTTTGTAACTTCACAATATGCTGGAAGAGTATCTTTATCTTTATGTTTTTGATGGGTATTGCTTTATATATGTTGCTAGAATGAATTGAATTTAAATTAGCAACAAGGATTGAGATATTTAAATAGAAATATAAGAGGGGTTTTAATGTTATTGTAAAGCAATTAAGATAACAACAATGATATGAGCTACTAAAAATTTGAATTTTATGTTAAGAGCTGGCTAACAGTTAATTGTATCTCTATTTAAAGACAGCACAGCCACATGCTAATGTTTGTTGTTAGTGGACTCTCTATTTTTTTAGGCTTAAAATTAATTTAAAATGGATATATTCATAGCAGTTCAAATAGGGGATAGAATATTGGTTGCTTAAACAAGTGGAACAGAGACATTAATGTCAAGATTATTTATTGAGAATGGCTTTGATGGTATAGGAATTGTAAGTCTGATCTACTATAAATTTATTTGTTGGAGTAATTTATAGGATCTTGTAATACGTGATATTAGATATATGATTGGGAAAGATTAGTAGGTTGTGGTATTTAATAATTAATTGCTTTTTTGACTGGATAATGTATAGTTAATCTATTAACCCAAATTTGAAAGTTGATGTGTCACAATATCTATATGTTCTAGTTTATGTTTGTTTGTCTAAAAATTAATAAACAGATTATAAAAAAAGAAATTCAAAAGCACGTAACGACTCAAAGAGGGGGAAAAACTCTTTAATTTTTCCCCCCGTTCACTCCTCATTCAAAATAATGTTGTTTAATATTTTAACCCAGACCCAACTACTAGTGGAGCAATTCTGGGCATAAATAACAGATGTCTGGAAAGACTGGAGTGATACCTTCACGTCTACTTGCATATTCTTGGTCAATGGAATGTGCACCATCTTCATCCCAAAATAATGAGCGGCCTTGTCAAAAGCCGCATGGGCACTCACTGGAGCCAGGCTGAAAGGCAAAAATGGAAGCAACATACCTCAGCAAATGTCTGCAGATGTTTACAATCCCTGCTCAGCTTACTGCCCCTTCCCTAATTTACTGCGCGCGAACACACACACACACACACACACACACACACACACACACACACACACAAAGGCCAGGAAAATGGGGGGTTGGATACATCTTCATCTAATGGACAGTTTTAAAACTAAGCTGATCCTCTGTGGGATTTTGGTTTTGTGTGTTGAAGCTGCACACACAAAGATACAACTTTCTACCCTTGCTGCAGTACTGCTATGTCATTATAGTCTACAGCTGCAATTAGTAGAAAGCTCATTCGGCATGCGCAACAAGGATTTCACTCACACACAGAGTATGAAAAGCAGGTGAGCTTCAAAAATCACTGCATGAAGGGGCTGCTGTTAGTTGACCAATTAAAAACTCTCAAAAAATCTTATAGGACATGCACGAATCTTTGAGTATGTGTGTCTAAAGGATCTCTCTGAATTTTTGTTCAGAAGTTGTAGAGTTCTACAGGGCCCAGCAGCAGAAAAAACACTTTGTAATGCAAAAGGTCCCGAGCTCAGCCCCGGGCATCTCCAGTTAAACAGACGACAGGAAAGACTTTTCACCACCTGAAGTGCCCCCACCAATGCTGACGCAGATGGTCTTATTCACATGAGCAGCATCACCTCAAGTCTGCCACTGATCTGCCTCGTTCCATAATTCAGCTGAGCATTTAAACCGAGCTAATGAAAAACAGCCCTGACCTGGATAGCCCAGGCTGGCCTGATCTCATCAGATCTCTGAAGCTGAGCAGGACCAGCCTTGGTTAGTAATTGGATGGGAGACCACCAAGGAATACCAGGAGCTCTAGGCAGAGGCAGACACCTCTGAATGTCTCTTGCCTTGAAAATCCCATGAGGTTGTCATAAATTGGCTGCTACTTTAAGGCAAAAAAGAAAAAGTAGAAACATGCAATTTATGAGATACCCAGTAGATGGCAGTGGTGTAAGCTTTAATCAAGCTGCCTCCAGAGGTACTTCTCGTACCTGCTTTGCACAATGCTAAAATACTAGAAGGGACAGCATTCTGGAAACATTCAACACTCAGACTCACTGTCTTTCTTGCGAGTAGCTTGCCGAAAAAAAGTATATTTAACTTCATTAAGGAACATACAACATACTGGAAAACAGTAGTGTATCAGAGGTCAGCACCATCTTTTCCAATTTTAGTTAAATTAAGAATGAGCCATTCTCTTAGTGCCTAACTTTGTCAGCGTTTACTTGAGCAAACCCAAAGGCGTACAGCACAAAAGCGTCCACAACATCTGCTTAAGCCAAAAGGTATTCTGAAGGTTCAACAGCAGCAGAAAGCAAGAAACAAAATTAGGGGCAAAACAGCAGCTACAAACAATACACTTTGTAAACTTCACAAGTGAATTATTCAGGCAGTCATGAAAACGAGCCAAAGGAAACATGTAATTACAATTCATTCGAATAGGGTTTACACCGAGCACACAACAATTAGATAAAGGATGTCATCATTCAAGTTTAATGCTGTACACCTTTGAAGTCTACATAATAATCACACTTCTTTAATACACACTGATCAAAAACTTTTTTGCACACCTAAGACCAATGATGTATATGCTACTGCTCCATGCATGGAATGCAGAATTTCCCTGCATTCCTCTCTATTCCGGAAGCCTCTTTCAATCCCCAGAAAGATCATTCCCAAAGCTACACACTGGGCAGGGCTAGGAAGAGCAACGGTAAGAAGCCAGTTCTCCTTCCTCTTCCACAAGTGCAGCTCTGCTGGGGAAAGGGGGTGATTTCATCTCCTTATTCCCTCCTCACTTCAGCCCACTGACCCACCTGGCGGTTCCTCTGCATGGATCTCATGACCCCATGAGCTTTCCAGGGGTCTGGGACAGAGAGGAATGAGGGGAAACTGTGGGTCCTTTTTTGTACAGATGGTTGCACACATGACAGTATAATTCAAAACTTTAAAATACCAGTTCTAAGACGTGCTTTGGAGTCTCATACTCAAAACAGTAACCACATACTCCACAAGACAAAGAATTTTTGAAACTGCATGCAGTGAGCATGTTATCTGTGGTGGTGGTCACAGCTGACTTATGGCAACGCTATAGGTTTTTCAAGGCTAGAGTTGTGCAGAAGTGGTTTGCCATTGCCTGCCTCCATGTTACGACCCTGGTATTCCTTTGAGGTTTCCCATTCAAATATTAGCCAAGGCCGACCCCTGCTTAGCTTCCGATGTCTGACGAGATCAGGCTAGCCTGGGCTATCCAGCTCAAGACATGCTGTTTGTGCAAAGGAAAAAAACCCTACTCAGCCGATGCGAGGCCAGAAGGCATGTAAGTAGGTCTGTGAATTCTAACCATGATAATTGGAACATTATAAATCAAATTCTAAATGACTTTTGAACCCACTTCCCTCAGTGTACACCTTGGCAACATTTGAAAGCTTAACCAAGCAGTAACTGGATGGAAGAAATGACTGACAAAGATAACTTGCCCCAAACTGGGAATGCTATTAGGAAAAAAATAAACACTTTTTAAAAAAGAGAAAGAGATGCGTACATTTCTGGGTACTTGATTCCTTTTTCATGAGCCATGTCCCTGTAGACTTTACACGCCATCAAGATGCTCTCAGTTCCACCAGAGGTCAACTGTTAAGAAGGAATTCAACATACACTTGAACCGTCACATAACCAAACAGTAGCAGAGGATTACACAGTACTGTATTGTGAACTGAGTTTCAGTCCCTAATTCTAGAAGGAGCTTCAGGTTTGATAGAGCAAAGGAACCTTATAGGCCAGCAGTGTTAGAAAGCTTAAGATAGTTTATTTTTAAAAGCTAAGCAGCAGAAAGGGTCCACGAGGATCTAAGCAAATATTTGACTATTTCAGGTGTTCCCCTGAGCCTCTTGCTCTTCTTCACCATGTAAATACTGAGCAACTTCTGGGCACAACTGCAAACCATGAGAACTTCAGAACCACCATGCATTATTATTCCAATCCCTGCTGAAACCTTTGCGCTCAAGACATGACCCCACAGTATTGTTTGTCTGTCTTCCAGCAGAGACTGCAATATCTGCTTGGAACAGTGTGAATCAATGTCATAGGACACTTCCTCTGGTCTTTGCATATGATTCAGCAACAGCTGACAGCCTTTTCAGACATCCATCTCCACTTCCTTCAACCAACAACCGCAGGAGAATTCAGCAGACAACAAGCAAAAGCTGGACAGACAGCTTTTGTTTTGGAATGCTGGTCTTATGTCATCCACATAGAACAATCCAGTTCTTGATATTATAAAAGCTCTTTATTTTGGTTTAAGTGAAAAGCAATATTCAAGGAAACAAAGATATGATACAGCACAAAACTTGCTTTATCATTCTGATTTTTCATTCATAGCTGCAATGAGTTTGGATTTCTCTGAATTATTATATATCTGTAGCAGTGGTTATTTAACATGCAAATAAAAGGACCATTCACAAGTAATGAACACTTCACCATGTATTCCTGCCAGGCCAACTACATACATTTTAACTTATTCCACAACAAAACATTATAAATCAAATTCTAAATGGCTTTTGAACCCACTATTTTTTAAAAACACCAAGTTGTCTTAAGACTTAATTTTGTTTAACTTATTTGGAAAATGTATATGCCACCCTTCCACAGACCTGCTGGGGGCAGCTTACAGTTAAACAACAGAACAAACGTATCAAACCATAGTTATTAAAATAGGCAATTAAAAACTAGCCAGGGCATAAAAATAGTATCACAGACAAACACATCAGCCGCCGAAAATTATATGGATACAGGTCATACAGCAACAAAAAGAATCACCCCATAGTTAGAAACCTGGGTAAAAAGGAATGTTTGAGGCTGGTGCCTAAAGAAAAGTAAGGTAGATGCCAGGTGAGCTCCTGAGGGAGGGTATTCCAAAGGCAAGGTGCCAACACTGAAAAAGCCCTGACTCTGGTCACCACCTTGCCCCACATTTGCAGGCAGCAGCATAGAGAGCTGGGCTTCAGATGATTTTAATTGGTGAATAACACAGGTTAACAGTTTCTTCATGACACAAGGCATCCTACATGACATTATCTCATTTCCCAGTGATGAGTCATAGCTACTAAAATCTTCCAGAAAAACTGTCTTTGATAGCTGGTGGGCACACCAGCCCCGCTGTTAGACTGAAATAGATGCAAGGCATTTCAGTGATTCCCCCTTGCGCCCCCCCCCCCCCGCGTCGAAGCGCGGGGGGGAAGTGAAGGAGAGGTTTAATGGTTTGGAGCCATTTAAACCTAACAGCTGACAAGTGGACCCATCCAGCTGTTAGGTTTAAATGGCTGTGAGCCATTAAACCCCTCTGTCCCCCCCCCAGCTTGGAAGTGGGAGGGATCGAAAGGGATTGCTGAAATGGTTTGCATCTATTTCAGACTAACAGCTGATGAGTGCACCAGCCCCGCTGACAGTATGAAATGGATTCAAGCCATTTCAGTGATTCCTCTCACTCCCCTGGGTAATTCCCTCCCTTTCTCCTGGCTGCAGCTTGCCATGGCTGGGCAAAAGACCACTGGAACTGGCCTAAGCCAGCCGGTTCAGGCTTTTTTTGCTTAGTTCGGTTTTCAGTTGGGGCCCACCCCAAACCAAACTGGAATTTTCTGGTTTGTGCCCATCCCTGTTCATAATTCTTCATTGTTGGGTTGTCTCGGTGACTTGTTTGGGGATTCCCCTTGGTACTTTTCCCACTAGCATAATTACCAGAACGTGCCACCGGCCAATGTGCCACCCTTGTCCTTAATGTTACAAAAGTGAAATAATTTCTAAATAATTTCAGCACTATATGTGTCAAGAAGGGGGAAGCTGGATTTCCAAGGAAAATAGTATTTTCTATGCACTGAACTCCTCTTTGTTCTGCTTTGTTCAGCATAAAGAA
The DNA here is from genome assembly GCF_001447785.1 of Gekko japonicus. Taxonomy (NCBI): domain Eukaryota; kingdom Metazoa; phylum Chordata; class Lepidosauria; order Squamata; family Gekkonidae; genus Gekko; species Gekko japonicus. The sequence goes on along the minus strand of NW_015173701.1, from coordinate 589,397 downwards.
ACAACTTGAGAAACCATGAATACTACCATAAATGCAACAGGGGTTCAACATGTATCCATCATACTGTCTGGTCATTATTGTTCTGATGAATTTCCATAATTGCAGCCAAGAATATGAACAAAATACTTCGAATGTGGTAAGGGCTACCATCTGATTACTCATTTCTTGCCCTTTATGGCTCATAACATCCAGCTCGGTCCTCCAGGTGATCAATGGCTCTTGAAGGCAAGAGACAGTCCCAGACACCTTAAAGGAAAGTCCCACGGAGCTACAACTAGAGGGACCTTGACAACTGTTCCAAATCATTTCAAAATGTCCGGCTGACCTCGACCCAGCCTGGTGGAGCTCTCTGCCGAATGACATCCATGCCCTGTCTGACCTATTAAAGTTTTGCAGGGCATGTAAGGCAGAGATGTTCCGCCAGGCCTTTGGTTGAGGCCAGTGATGGGTCCTTACATCTCCCCGGCACCCTCTCCACTCCTCTCCCAAAACTGAATGCTAGATATGCCATCTTGTTCTTAAAATGTTTTAAAATATTTGTTTGAATGTTTTTAATATTGAATTTTTATGCTTCTAATTGGTTTTATAATGTATTGAATTATTTTGTTGTAAACCACCCTGAGCCCTGCGTAAGCGGGGAAGGGCAGTCAAGAAATCTAATTAAATAAATAAATAAATAAATAAATAAATAGGTGTACTCCAAGAGCTTAGGGTGGTTCAAGTCCAGACACATTTGAACATCACTGATTATTTAGACCCTTTTGTAATCAGGCTTCCAGTCCAGGTTTGCTGCCCAAACTGCTTTGATCACCCCAATAGGTAACATGTTCCAGACGTGATGGGGACATCGTTGAAAATAGCTCTATTGACCAATTTGCAGCTTGCTTGCTCTCTCGCTCGCATACCAGGTGTATTTGAAATTTTGCTTGCAGAAAACCAATGTTATTTATAAATTTAAATTTTGTCGAGATGCCAAAAATATAATTGTAAAACTGAGGGTCCCATTATTTATTTACTTCATTTATTCTCTGCCTTTCTCCCCAAAGGGGACCCAAAGCAATTTACACTGTTCTCCTGTCGGCCATCTTATCCTCACAACAACCCCGTCAGTTACGTTGGGCTGGGAATGTTTAATTGGCTCAAGGTCACCCAGTGAGCTTCCAGAGCAGAGTGGGGTTTCAAACCTGGGTCTCCCAGATCCTGGTCTGAAACTCTAACCATTAAACCACACTGGCTTTTGTGTGACAGCTGCTGTTGAATAGTAGCCATCAGCCAGGCCTGGATGAGTCATGCAAGCAGTGTGGTTGAAGTTGTCCGGTAGTTGCTGTCAGGTTTGGACCCAATAGACCAAACAGCCCAGGAAAAGGCCCTGACCCTTCCCCCTTTCTTTTACTGACAGAAATCAAGGACAAACCAAGGCTGAAAGGCTTGCAATAATGATGTAGTTGCCTAGCAATGGCCACTGAATGCATTTTTTTCTTAAAGCTACAGGGGCAGCTTCTATAATGGGGGAGGGTTTACCTCCAAGTATTTTCTTTTTAGATTTTCCCCCCTGCAAACCTGGGGTTTTCCCCCTGGTTTGTAGAAAGATTTGTCATGTCTGTTCATGACTCCAGCCTCTGGATTTAAGTAGTCACTAAGTTATAAATAATGCATTTTATTTTGTAAAAGCCATAAAATAAGTTTAGGCTTGCTAGATATGCCATCTTGTTCTGGCTGCCTCATTGGCTGCCTATTTGCTTCTGAGTAGCATTTAACGTGCTGGTGCTTATCTTGAAAGCCCTTCATGACCTGGGATCCACATACTCATTCTGAACTCACATGGCAACTAAGACCCACACAATATGGTCTCTCATCAGCCCTCCCAATCTCAAGAATACAATCCATTACAGGACAGGCCCTTTTATGTTGCTGTCCTGCTGTTGTAGAACAGCCTCCTGGAACAGCTGAGGCAGGTGCCTAAACCTGGGACTTACCAAGCAGCAAAAAGATTTCCATTATGATGCTGGGGGCGGGGGGATGACGACAGTGCAATTCCCACAAGGCAGGACAAGAATAGAAACACACAAATTATGAAGATCTAGAAAAGAGCAAGAGTCCAGTAGCACCTTAAAGACTAACAAAATATGTGGAAGGGTATGAGCTTTCATGAGTCACTGCTCACTTTTTCAGATACTTCCATCTTGATCTGTGAAGATCTAGACAGAAGCCTTAAATGAACACTGAGAGATGCTGCTGTTAGGAACACAGGGAGAACATTAGTAAATTGCTAACTATGAAATGTCAACATTTTGTTTCATTTCAAAAATGCAACGAATAGCCAGTGGGGAGGCAGTGGCAGCAGCTGGGAGACGGAGGGAGCTGCAAAGCTCTATATGCTCACGCACGTGCAATGGGGGGGGGGATGGCTGCACAAACATGTTTGAACACAAGCAAAAGTTTTGACTCTGATGACTGCAACTCACAAGCAGCTCTCAAACTGAACCAGTGGGTGATCAAGCATTCCTGTTTAGCGAGGGTTTGGGGGGGGGCAGTGCTCCACAGTGCTCTTGCTGGGGACGGTGGCAAGAGGTCAGCAGCATGCCTCCCACTTCCTTATATGCCCCCCCTCACAACAGGAGCCCAGCAAGCACTTTTGCTTAGGCTGAATCTACCCATGCAGCAGGCTCAATTTATGCAACTCTTTGGATTTTCCTTTCTCCTTTCTGGAGTGAATGGGAAAACTAATAGACTTACTCTTCAGTATACTAAAGAGATCTACTGAGTCTCAAAATGCACAACAAGCATAGGCAGTGCACCAATAAAGTAGGTGTGCAGCATCACCCTGGGATTCCTTAGTCATGCAATAGCAGTATTTTTTACAGCTGTCAGGTAAGGAGATGACCTTTCCTCTAGTTCTGTTTAAGTCAGGGGTGGCCAAACTGCAGCTCTTTCACACAGTCTAATTTAATGTTAATAAAAAGCAAATTTGCATATTTTTTCAATTAAAATGTGTGTGTAATATTTGTTCATGTCTTGTGGCTCTCAAACATCTGACGTTTATTCTGTGTGGCTATTATGTTAAGCAAGTTTGGCCACCCCTGGTTTAAGTACTATGATCAACATGGGAAGTAAATCGGAAGTAATGGCTAGATGTTTATTCAGTCGGCTTTGATGATTGGTGGATACTTAGCTGCTGGAATTCACAACACATGTCCTGTGATTGGGTGGTGATGAGAGAGGAACAGGTTGGAGACGGAAGAGCTGAGGGAATACTCAAAGGGTTTTTGCAACTGTTTGACAGGTCTTTTGTTGAAACTGATACTGATTTAAAAGATACACCTCCCAATGGGTGGAATTAATTAGCATGTGATGCAAACATGCTACCAAGGAAAGCCACATGGCCCGAAACATTTCTGAAGCAACATGGAACTAATTACAGCCATTGTGGATGCCAAGTTGCTCCCAGAATATTTAAAAAAGGAGAGTCAGGGTTATACGCTTTTACATCTGTGTACATTAGCTATGAGTATAGGCCAAGTATTGTGAGAATGGTCTTGAAGAACATCAAGGCTAAGAAAAGACAAAATAATTCAAAAGGAAACAAGGCTGTTGAGTCCCCAGATACCAGCTGAGTCGTCTGATATGAAAGAACAGGAGTAAGACACTGAGAATTTCAAACACGCACATTTTAGTTACAAGAAATAAGCAGCAAGAATAAAAGCAAGAGGAAGATAGCATAATACAGAGGAAAAGATAACAATACGAAATCCACCAATTTCTATAATAAGGCAGCAAGATCTACCAGGGATGTCGAACTCATTTGTTACAAGGGCTGGATCTGACTCTGTCACGCGTGCCATAAAACATAATGCCGGGTACCGGAGATACAGACTTTGTAAAGGACAGCAGCTGGTAAGCTCCGAGTTGGTGTGTCCTCACTGCAAAACCTCAAGGGCTTGGGGGGGGGGGAGTACAGAGAAAAACCCACCTGGGCAGACTGGAGAGCCAGTGGTGCAGCACGGGGCTGACATTCCCACGCTGCCTGGAGGGGGGAACCCCTTCCCCAGCCTGCTCCTGCCACCAATGCTGTGAGCTTGGGCCTCGTTGTAAAAATGCTAAGTGGCTGGTGTTGTCAGCTCCCCCTGCTCCCAAGCCACCATGGAAGGGCACTGGGAAGACAACTTGAACTAGCCCACACATACCCCGCCGCCACCTGCGGAAGCTGGGGGCAAGTGGCCCATGTGCACAGCGGGATCCAGTCCAAGCAAAGCCTGATTAGCTGGAGATGCCTATGCGGTAGTGGCTGCCTCCAGCCAAGACCGCCAGGGAATCCACGGTGGGGCAATGCTGGGGGTTCAAGCCAGAGATCAGCAAGCCACGGCATCCTCATGAAGCAACAGCCACCCCAGGCTGAAGGCTGCCGGATCATATGTGGGGCAGCCACCGCATGCACAAGGCCACTCAGTGACCAGTATAACTGGAGATCACCAGTACCACCTCTCCACAAGGCAGCTGCCACCTACAACTGAAGGCCTCCAGGTGGTCCAAGGGGGAGGGAGGCCAGCCACTGACTCATGTGCTCGGTGACAGACTAGTCCCCCAATGAGTGGAAGAAACTGACAAAGAACACCCCCCCCAATGGGCCAAAGCACAGTTGTCGTGGGGGGGGGTACGAATATGGCTGTGGTGCTGGCCACCAGCAGGCCCCAGCAGAGGACTGTCTGCACTCCCCCCCCCCACAGGCCAAGCAGAAAGGTGCATGACCTCACCTTGGAACCCTTGATTGTGGCTGCAGTGGCTCCCAACCTTCCCAGTGAGGCTGCCACTGAAGAGAAGGGGTTCTGCTTGACTACTGCAGACAAGGTTGTCCTGCCATGCTGAAGTCACAATTGAAATGCAGTCGTGAGGTCCTGGAGGAGAAATTTAGGCTGCTGGGCAGGAGACTCAAGGCCAGGACCTCCAAGGTAGCCTTCTCAGAAGTGCTACCTGTTCCACGCGCAGGGCCAGAGAGACAGGCACAGATCCGGAGTCTCAATGCGTGGATGAGACGATGGTGTAGGGGGGAAGGGTTCAGGTTTGTTAGGCACTGGGATTCTTTTTGGAACAAGAGGGAGCTGTACAGGCGAGCAATGTTCCCTCTAAGCTGTGGAGTCTTGTGAGCAAAAATTCTACTTTGTGAGCTACTGGCATTAAAGTAGTGAGCGAGCAATTTGGCTACTGCATAAATTAGTCTGCTCTGGAGCCATCCTTCCTGAGCTAAGACAAAAATGTGTGAGCCGGAGGCTAAAAAGCTGTGAGCTAGCTCACACTAACTCAGCTTAGAGGGAACAAATGCTAGAAGTGTCCGAGGTAAAATCGGGGAGTTGGAGTGCTTGGTGTCGGAGGGAAAAATAGACATTGTGGGTATTTCTGAAACTTGGTGGGATGAGGAAAATCAGTGGGACACAGTGATTCCCGGTTATATATTATATCGGAAGGATAGGGGGGGAAGGGTTGGAGGTGGGGTAGCTCTGTATGTCAGAGAGGGTATAAAGTCTAGAAAGATTGAGAGGCTAAGTGAATTGGATTCGCTTCTGGAAGTTCTATGGGTTGAAATAGGGGGGCCAAAAGGAAACTTAACACTGGGAGTTTGTTATCGCCCACCAGATCAAAAGATAGAGGAGGATTATAAAATGATGAATGCCTTAAAGATAGCAACTAGACAAAAACACTGTGTAATAATAGGTGATTTTAACTACCCACACATTGATTGGGTCAATATGTGTTCTAGCCGGGAAAAAGAGATTGAGTTTCTAGACACTCTAAATGACTGTGCTATGGAGCAGATGGTCACGGAACCTACCAGGGGAGAGGCGATCCTTGATTTGGTCCTAAGTAACACTCAAGACCTGGTGAGAGATGTAAAAGTGATTGCACCGCTTGGGAACAGTGATCATAATGTTGTTGAGTTCAACATTTGTACAAATAGGGAATTGGCCAAAAAGACTCACACAACCATTTTTAACTTTAAAAGGGGTAATTTCTCTGATATGAGGGGACACGTGGGGAGGAAACTGAAAGGAAAAGTAGAAAGGGTCAAAACAATTGGGGAAGCTTGGGATCTATTTAAAACTACGATCCTAGAAGCTCAAAAAATATATATTCCGCAGGTTAGGAAAGGCACAAACAGGTATAAGAAAAAGCCTACATGGTTAACAAACAAAGTAATGGAAGCTGTAAAAGGTAAAAAGGATTCCTTTAAGCGGTGGAAAGCTAGTCACAGTGAGGCTGATAAAACGGAACACAGGCTATGGCAAATAAAATGCAAGTCTGTGGTCAGGCATGCAAAAAGGGAATATGAGGAGCATATAGCAAAAAATGTAAAGACCAACAATAAAACTTTCTTCAAATACATTAGAAACAGGAAACCAGCCAGGGAGGCAGTGGGGCCCTTGGACGACCAAGGGGTAAAAGGAGTATTGAAGGATGATAGGGAAATGGCTGAGAAGCTAAATGCATTTTTTGCCTCCGTCTTCACTGTGGAAGATGAGAAGTGCTTGCCCACTCCAGAACCACTGATTTCAGGAGGGGTGTTGAAAGACCTGAGTCAGATTGAGGTGACGAGAGAGGAGGTCCTAAAACTGATAAACAACTTAAAAACTGATAAATCACCAGGCCCAGATGGCATACATCCAAGAGTTCTGAAAGAACTCAATTGTGAACTTGTGGATCTCCTGACAAAAATATGTAATCTCTCCTTAAAATCAGCCTCCATTCCTGAGGACTGGAAGGTAGCTAATGTCACTCCCATCTTTAAAAAGGGTTCCAGGGGAGATCCGGGAAATTACAGGCCAGTCAGTCTGACGTCGATACCGGGTAAATTGGTGGAAACCATTATTAAGGAAAGAATTAGTAGGCACATAGATGAACAAAACCTATTGAGGCAGACTCAGCACGGTTTCTGTAAGGGAAGATCTTGTCTCACTAACCTGTTAGTGTTCTTTGAGGGGGTGAACAAACATGTGGACAAGGGGGATCCAATAGATATTGTTTACCTTGACTTCCAGAAAGCTTTTGATAAAGTTCCTCATCAAAGGCTCCTAAGCAAGCTCAAAAATCATGGGATAAAAGGACAAGTCCTTTTATGGATCAAAAACTGGCTAGTTCATAGAAAACAGAGAGTGAGTGTAGGTGGGCAATTTTCTCAGTGGAGGGTGGTAAGCAGTGGGGTACCGCAGGGATCAGTACTTGGTCCACTGCTTTTTAACTTGTTCATTAATGATTTGGAGATGGGAGTAAGCAGTGAAGTGGCTAAATTTGCGGATGATACGAAGTTGTTCAGGGTGGTGAAAACCAGTGAGGATTGTGAGGCACTCCAAAGGGATCTGTCAAAGTTGGGCGAGTGGGCGTCAACATGGCAAATGGGGTTCAATGTGGCCAAGTGCAAGGTGATGCACATTGGAGCCAAAAATCCTAACTATAAATACACGTTGATGGGGTCTGAACTGGCAGAGACAGATCAAGAGAGAGATCTTGGAGTTGTAGTAGATAACTCACTGAAAATGTCGAGACAGTGTGTGACTGCAATAAAGAAGGCCAATGCTATGCTGGGGATTATTAGGAAGGGTATTGAAAACAGATCAGCCAATATAATAATGCCCCTATATAAATCAATGGTGAGACCTCATTTGGAATACTGTGTGCAGTTCTGGTCACCACACCTTAAAAAGGATATTATAGCTTTGGAAAAAGTGCAGAAAAGAGCAACTCGAATGATAAAAGGGTTGGAACACTTTCCCTATGAGGAACGGTTAAGGCGCTTAGGGCTCTTTAGCTTGGAGAAACGACGACTGAGGGGTGACATGATTGAGGTTTATAAGATTATGCATGGGAAAGAGCAGGTAGAGAAAGAGGTACTTTTCTCCCTTTCTCACAATACAAGAACTCGTGGGCACTCCATGAAATTGCTGAGCGGTCGGGTTAGAACGGATAAGAGGAAGTACTTCTTCACCCAAAGAGTGATTAACACTTGGAATTCACTGCCACAGGAAGTGGTGGCGGCTACAAGCATGGACGGCTTCAAGAGGGAATTAGATAAGCATATGGAGCAGAGGTCCATCAGTGGCTATTAGCCACAAGGTATAGATAGGGACTCTGGGGCAAGTGATGCTCTGTCATCTTGGTGCTTGGGGGGGGTCAACAGTGGGAGGGCTTCTAATGTCCTGGCCCCACTGGTGGACCTCCTGATGGCACTGGTATTTCTGGCCACTGTGGGATACAGAGTGTTGGACTGGATGGGCCTTTGGCCTGATCCAACATTGGCATCTCTTATGTTCTTATGTTATTAAGTGTCTCTGCCCACTCCCCCCGCCCCCAAGCAGCTTCCTGTTCCCTCCCTTGCAGTTGCTTGCAGGCTGGATACACATTCTGAATGGTCCAGTTCTAGCCCCCAGGCCTTATGTTCTAGGCAGCCATTCCAAATGACTCATCATGTCCAAAGTAAAAAAAAATAAAGGCTGTATAGTTCAGTCTAGACTTACTCCAACCTAAAAATAAATGGCTTTTAGACTGTTCTGAAAGCCACACTTCAGCAAGGGTTTGCAAAACAGAAATTGTAGCTCTGAAGAGCCAGTGCAGTGCAGCACCTAAGAGAATGAGCTATTCCATTCCCAGGCAAACTCTGAACATTGGTGTGCGGGGGGGGGGATGCTCTATTAGTATTATTAATAAAAATGTATTACTCATCAGCGGGAGGAATAATGATCTCACGCTTCATCTTCAGCTGCATGCCCCATTAACTATTCAAAGCAAAGTCTATTCACCTCCAACTTTATCACCAAGTCCGTTTAACTGTTAACCTGCTTTCAAAGTTTTACTGTTTATGGGCTGTTGCTTTCATGAACTAACATAGTATTTACCAGTAACTTCACACTACATGCAGCACACCCACTGCTTTTATGAAAGCGAACTACTACAGCAGCCCTCAGGCTGGCAGAGCAAGCAACGTGCTCCTGCATAATCACAGCTAACTAGTCACCAGGTAAACCGAAGGCCTTCTAAAGTACCCACAGTAATGAATGCGCTCACCATCTGCTTGTTTATAAGATCTGCATTCTGCCCTCCTACTTTAAAAAACAAAACAAAGCACCATGTAATCAGTTTGTCAGCAAAGCATTAACTGGCACGGTAACTATTTCTACAAAGGCAGTGCCAACAGCCTAGCAGCCTCAGCACACTGTAAACTCATTTGCACCACCAGTCATGCTGGGCAGATTCAAATTCAGCTGATGAAAAGAGTGTCCCGAGGCTGTTTTGCAAGTAAGACACCAAAAACTGCCCACAGAGAACTTTTAATGTTGAGAGGAAAATATTATCATTGCAGCCAGTAAAGAGAGAAGCAAAGCTATGCTGGGAAAGCTCAGGAGATCGCTTTACTTACTACTCCACAAGAACTGGGTCCACCATGGAAGAGTGTGCAAGTCATTCTGACTATTTCTGCTTCCATTTTCCTCACGCCTGGGAATACATCTGGATGAAGAGGGTTACTCCATGCAAATTCCTCATAGACCTTCAGAAAGAAAAATCAGCATATTACAGTTAGGGTGTGATCACACCAGAAATGTTAATAATATCACTCCACACACACACCCCAAATAGTGATTACAGTCTAAACTATCCAAACACTTTTTGTTACAGAAGGAAGTTGTCAACCTTTCTCTCCACCAAGGAACACTTAATTTGGTGAAGTCTGATGTTCCACAGAATTTTCCTAGAAAAGCTTCAAAAATCCTGTCCACACCATCATTTCCTACAAAGAACTGGGGGGGGGGGGGCAGAATTTAGATGTCACATCAAGCTAACATGAAACCTACATGTACACAAAACCAGCTTGGTGATGGGCTTGTGCTTCTCTCCTCTCTTTTCATGCAGGAAGGAATGCTGGTGAAAAACTACTCTGGTTACCCATGATATAGCAATTCTGGTACCATGGCTTAACTAAAATTAGCTCCCAAAACTCATCCGCCCATAAGAAGTCTAAGCCTGGATTAAACCTTGTGGGAGGAAAAGGTAACTCCAGTTAAGCTGTGTGCCCACATTTGTATGTCACAGGTAAACACAATTACTTTTAAACCAGAAATCTTTTATCACACACTGCATCAGAGGAAAGACGGAGGAACACAGAAGAGGCCAGCGACAAATCAGATTCATGCACAGTCAGGCTTAAGGTTGGCCTAATTCTGAGTGCAGACTGAAGAGGCATCTAGAAAGGGTTAAAAAAAGAAGTACTGTTCTTCGGTCGCATTCTAAAGAACTGACAGGAGAAGCAGCAGATGCACTTTTTTGAAAGGTAAATATGTATCTGCTTCTTTCCTCATTGAACTCCCCTTTCCATGAGACAGAAAAAAATGTTCACTATGTTAGTGATTTGCTGAAGCGAAGCCACTGCACGTGGTAACTTAAAAAGAAAAAGAAAAGCATCGTACAAAGATGGCCTGCCCTTCACATAATGGGGCACAAACTACATTGAAATGGGTTGTTTCCACTGACTCGCAGCACACATTCAGGGAATTGGGGGGGGGGGGGGTTTAAGGAAATAAACACAGTATACACACCCAGCTGCCAACTTAATGATATATTTTAGTGCATAGAACTATTTGTCTTTGGGCCACACCTATTTTCAGCTTTTGTTCATCATTTGTCAACACAGAACTTTACAAAAAAGATGTAAGAGGATCTATGTAAAGATTACATGCAAACCCCCCTCCCCCATTTTTAGAGCCATGTCATGAGAGGGCAATTTAAAATGGCCGTGTAGCAGATTTTTAAAAATATATATTTAATCTTTTCTCTGGTTACTGCTTCCCAAATTCTGGCCACAGATCCTATCTTAGGCAGAAGAAGCATCCTTTCCCCCTAAGGAGCCTTCTCCAACTTATGTGGCTTTTCCATTGGACTAAGGCTCATTAGGCTGGATGAAGGAAGGGGAACTAAACAGGGTCAGTTCTTGAATGGGAGACCATCAGGAAAGACTATGCAGGAGGAGGCAATGGCAAACCACCTCTTGCCTTGAATGCCCAATGGCTGGAGGTCACCATGAACTGGTTACAACTCTACAGCATATTCTTCTTCTCCATGCACATGTTTACAAATGGAGGTCACCATGAGCTGGTTACAACTCTACAGCATATTCTTCTTCTCCATGCATGTTTACAAACGTAAGCATGTCTGGAACCCTGGTTGGGTTGAGAGGTGGAACAGAGGATTAAGCACCCCCTTCCACATGCTAAATTGTACCGTCTTGAAGCAGCTTTTTAAAATATATATATGTGTGTGTTTGTGTGTGTGTGCGTGCATGTCACATACATTTGCGTGTCACATACATTTGCGCACAATATCTAGTTATGCCCTGAATCTTGATACTATCATATTTTATGCATCATCTAGATACTTCTTTAACAGTTACTCAAAACATATCATATCCTCCATTTCCTTTTCCAGATCCAGCAGTCCATGACCAAGCCCCAAGATATCTCAATTTCCAAGACCACAGAGGGACTTCTTTGAGCCATCACATGCATTTGGGGGGTCATAACAGACTCCAAGCGAGTATAAAACTATGCAAAAGAAGCCCACACCCTTCCATCAAAAATATGAAAAAAACAAAGGGAAGAAGATTGTTCAGTGGTGGGGAGAAAGAAAAAGAGATTGGTGGGCTTATCTAAAAGGGTACTGAAGACTAAATTTAACGGAATATGAGAAAAAGGAAACACTGTGCATCCCAAGTACTTTGTATCTAAAATGAACCCAGCGATGCAATAGCTACTTTAGGTGGATGCAGCAGTTAACATAAGGAGACATCAAGCATTCAGTAGTGCTACTTTATTCATTCCTCCAGATGGGAAAAGTACACAAATAAGGTTTCTGATTCAACATCAGCTGTCATTACGGACCCAGATACCAGCACTATATAATTCTATGCCTAGACTTTCAACAAGAATCTTGAATATATTTTCACTTTTTTCTTTTAGACTGCAGTGGGGTAACTATCACATACACCTAATAAAAAAAGAAAGAAAACTGGGACTCAATCTGGATTCTATTTCAACTCCAACCTCACATATAGTGCTTTTAGCAAGGATGGGAAGTTTAGCTGAGCATGTGTGTTCATTTGTCTCACAAGACTACACCAGCATGTTTTGCTAGGTACAGAGACTTGAGAGAGAACCTAAAATGAAGTTCCTGTGCACAGGGATTTACATCTCTCTTGGAAGTTAAATTTAATTTGGAAACACCGTGCAAGAACACAGAAGTGGTGCAGACTGGCACTGCAAATGTGGGTGGGAAGAGAACTAAAACAGAATAACCCATAAATATGGCAAGATACTCCCCCCCCCCATGCTTGTGATGAGAGAAAGCACATGGAGATGATCTGGTGAAGACATACCCTAAGCAAACAATAGCCACATGCCAGCTCACCAGCTTCTCAATATAAGGCTTTTCCTCCATAGTTCTTAAAGAGGATTTTATTGAAGGGCAGTTATGCCATATTTTGAGACAGGACAGGGAAAATCCCAGGCACCTAGAAATAAGAAATATTTTACCAGCTTTGCTAGATCCCTAGTAAGAACATCCATCCTTACTCACACAAGCCAACAGTTTCTGTTTCACAGCACTTGGCCAAGCATGCTTAAAAGCATTACCTTCTCCCAGCATGCCTTTAAGAACCAGAATACAGGGTGGCTCCATAGTGAAATATACAGTCTGTGTAATGGGAAACCCTTGGGCAGTGCTTTAAAGAACATAGATCGGCTTTCCACCCTTAATTCAGACACTCTAGGAAGTGAAAAGAAGCACACTGAGTCTTGGAATTGGAATACAGATGTCCCCCCATCAATTTCAATTTAGAGGAGCATCACAGCAGGGAAGATGCAGTGGTATGGTGCAGACACACACTCCCAGACTCACATCCTCTTGCTTGGTTCACAGTAAGCAAATACTTAGAAGAAATTATTTAGAGGAGCATCACAGCAGGGAGAATGCAGTGGTATGGTGCAGACACACACACACACACACACACTCCCAGACTCACATCCTCTTGCTTGGTTCACAGTAGGCAAATACTTAGAAGAAATTATAAACCTCGTGAAAAATACTAACAGTTGATCAACTGAATACAAGGTGAAAAGAGGTGCAAGGCAGGCCTACGGCACACTGCAAAGGAGCACAGAAAGAGGGGGAAATCATACTGGGCATGAAATTCAGTTTCCTGAGAATCTCAACAGTCACTAAGCAAAGATGTCCAGCCCCTACAGCTTAAAGATATTCCTGCAGGCTGCAACCACAGAAGCTAGAAGAGTTACTAAATAAAGCTGCCAGTGGTTGGAGACAGAACATCAATGCACAGTGACTGTCTTCCCACCAGTCACAATCAGCAAATCCTACAGAAGACTCACCATGGCAAAATTATGCAAAATAAAAGAAAATAATACAAACTGGCTCAACCTCCATAATTCTACTTCTCTGGCATGTGTACATACAACTGTGACTTACGTAGTCACAAGCTTAAAGAAGATCCTGAAAAACAATCTGATGAATTCATCTCTGTATGCGTTAGTCTGGATGTTATACGAACATTTGCTACACAACAGCACGTCCCATATGCTCCTTAACAGCTGTCTTTCTGCTCCTCTCTATCAATTATTAATAAAAAACTAAACAGATTTCACCCATACAAACATTCAACACCAGTGGTCACTCTTTTGGGTGTCATCTTTAACTTCAAAGAGTATCACTCCATCGCAGGTCATATATAGGCCACTGTGCCTGGAGACTGATTTTACTTCTAGTCTGCTAAGGAGGGAAGCAGACAGCAAAACAACACAGAAGAGCCAGGCAGGAACACAGGCTCTAGCTGTGTGGCACAGATTCTCCAGCTCCTGTCCAGATGGGCTACAAACCCTTGCTGTAAGGGCCACACAGGTTGGCCACCTCTGATCTACAACACTTCCTAAATAATTAAGCTGTTTCTGCAGCCAGCTCTAAACTAACATTTCTTATTTCTTCAGAGAGATCTCGGTTAAATAGTACTGTAAATATCCCTCATCAAGCAGTGATGAGCATGACCACCTGAGACGCCATGTCCTGTCTGAAACTAGTATCAGAGTCTAGTCAGTGCAGACAGCCTGGAAAATGGAAAGCTGCAACATCAGGAAAACTGCAAGAAACGTCAAAAGGACACCCCCCCCCAAATACACAGATGCCAGATTGTAAATGTTCCCCACTAGTTTTTACTTGAGGAAGGCAGGCGAAGACAAAACCAAATATGTACACTAACATGGCAAAAATACACTGTACTTTTTGCGGCATAACCTTGCCACTAAGACTGCTAGGAGGCATATGTTATATAAATTATGGAAGTTGTTGCTGTTCTCAGTTCCCTTTAAGTAATAAACACAGCCGTGTGGTTGGCTGTGGAAAGTACTACCTGACATAAAAACCAGAACACCCATTGTCTCCATGTGTGGGTGAAAACATGTATGCAGGAAGTTTTAAGCAATTATTCAGCCAGCTACAAGGAGAGCACAAAGTGCTCAGTTCCCACATTTCTAGGGCTAGGTTTAGCATTATACTGAGCAGGAGATGTACTAGTCTAGCAGGGACTGGTACGTATCTGAAAGGAAATGCACTAGAAAGTCTATTGAATTGCCTTTTTAATTAAATGCAAAGTGTCCCCGTAGAACAGAAAAATTGGTGAAAGCCATTCTTCATACGGTTTCCCCATCCTAAGTATTCATTATATTGTTTAGGCCTACGGGAGGAGGGAGAGAGATCTGGGTCATTTCCACTCGTCACAGATTTAGCTTGAATATTTACAAGCTAAACAGGATCCTAAGTGGGCAAAAGACACCACAGTTGAGCCTCCTACAGAAACTCAAGACTGGCACAGCAAGTTTCCTGCCCTAGAGGACCAAAATGAATTAGCATGGCTTCTCAAAACAGTCTTATTAAGTATGATACAACCGGTGTCACGTGTTACCGCCGTCAACTGCAATAAAAGCCACAGCAGGACACAGCCAATAAACACATTCCTTTCTGGTGCACTGTGTGCATTGTTGAAATATGGTCATATCTTTTCCTGAATATCGATAGCAATGTGCTTCCCAACACATCTTGTGCAAATCTACTTTATTTTTGTCTTCAGACGAACATTTTAGGGGAGGGGGAGTATTTTTAGTAACTATCTTATAGGACAAAATTCATTTCATTTGAACTATTTTTTTAAATATACACATGCTCAATAACCTTAAATACATGCTGCATTACCTTCACTAGCAGTTTAGTAAGTTTGTCTTCCCCACTGTAGACCGTTCCTGAAACCCTGCCATCTTCCCAGCGTACTTTTCCTGAAAATAGTGAGACAAAAATTGGTTGGTATTCTTATTTAAAAACACTTTACTGATCAATTCTGAAGTTTACTGTTTGCATTCTTTTGCTTTGCAATGACTACAGAAGTTGACATTCTGCCATTTTCAAATGGCAACACAAATGCATCTCAGTCAAAACAGCCAATAGCTTAAGCTCTCTCAAATCCTATGTAGGCATTTGCCAAATTTTGCCAAATAAGTGATAAGGTTTTTCTTTATTGGACTACTACAGAAGCTAACAGGTTCAGATCTCTGTTGTTGTTGTTGTTCAGTCGCACAGTCAAGTCCGACTCTTTGCGACCCCATGGACCAGATCATGCCAGTCCTTCCTGTCTTCTGCCGTCCTCTGAAGTTGGCTCAATTTCATGTTCGTTGCATCTATGACACTGTCTAACCATCTCATCCTTTGCCGTTCCTGTCTTCTTTGACCTTCAATCTTTCCCAGCATCAGGGTCTTCTCCAGTGAGTGCTCCCTTCTCATTTGGTGGCCAAAGTATTTGAGCATCAGTTTCATTATCTGGCCTTCCAGGGAACAGTCAGGGTTGATCACTTTTAGGATTGACTGATTTGATCTTCTTGCAGTCCAAGGGACTCTCAAGAGTCTTCTCCAGCACCATAGTTCAAAAGAATCTATTCTTCGGCGCTTGGCCATACATGACTACTGGGAATACCATTGCTTTGACCATGCGGACTTTTGTTGGCAGGGTGATGTCTCTACTTTTTATCATGCTGTTTAGGTTCGCCATCGCTTTCCTC
>NW_015173701.1:568474-572240 GCF_001447785.1 Gekko japonicus | reverse complement strand
GAAATCTGCATTCAGTTGGGTAAATCTTTCCTTTTCGCCTTTGCCTTTCGCTTTCCTTCTTTCCTCTGCTATTTGTTCAGATCTCTGAACCAAGGTTAAATAAGCAATGCTTAACTCTGGCTATTGCTTTTACTCTTTAAAGGATTTTACTTTATATGAAGCATTTCTGTATGGCTGCTCCAGAAAAAAAATCTATTCAAAGCTTTAAGCAGTATTAAAAATCAACAATGAAACCAAAACATGCCTGGGTTTCTACCCCTACCCCTTCCTCCATCTTTATTTTCAGTTAAAGGTTTACCAGCATCTTCAGCAAGGATGGGAAATCTGTGGCATGGACACTGAACTAAACTCCTGAAGGTGAAAGTGAACCAGCGGCCCAAAACCAGGGCCACAGCCATCCCCGTTCTCCTAGCCCGTAGCCTGTTACTGTGTTACTGTGGAACCAGGCTAGTCAAGTTGTGGAGGCAGGGAATAAACAGGGAAGAGCATTTGATCCTATGGCTTACTTCTAATTCTTTGACAGACAGTATCTCTTCACTGGTGCCAAAAGACAGGTTGCTTACCTGTAACTGGTGATCTTCGAGTGGTCATCTGTGCATTCACACCCTTGGGATACTCTGCGCCTGCGCTGACCTTCTCGGTACCGGTAGCTAGCAAAAGGGATTTTCGCGCCTCTCCCAGGTCACGCGCCGGCTCCACTGCGCATGACCAAGGAGGGGCACGCAGATCCCGCCAGTTCCTTCTGACCGCCGCCCAACAGCCTTCAAAGAAACAAGATGAAGGGCCGAGAGCAGAGGGGAAGGAGGGCGGGTGGTGTGAATGCACAGATGACCACTCAAAGATCACCAGTTACAGGTAAGCAACCTGTCTATCTTCTTCGTGGTCTCTGTGCATCACACCCTTGGGAGAATAGCAAGCAATAAACGCTTACCTGGAGGAGGGGCCAAGGCCCTACATCTGTGCCGTCTGCAACACTGCCTTACCCACTGCCGTACGACGACTGAACCGGGTATCGAGGGCGTAGTGCTTCACGAAGGTGAGCGGATTAGCCCAGGTCGCAGCATTACAGATGTCCTCCAATGATGCACCTCTCAGGAAAGCTGTAGAAGTAGCCACTGCACGAGTGGAATGCGCTCGAAGTGGACCCAGAAGTGGTCGTTTCGCCAAAGCATAACACAGCTTGATGACCTCCACAATCCATTTTGACAGTCTTTGGGAGGAAATCTTCTTCTCTTGAGAGGGTCGACTATGAGCGATAAACAAAGCTGGGGACTGACGGAAGGACTTGGTCCTGCCCAGATAAAACAGTAACGCTCTCTTAACATCCAAAGAATGCAAACGCCGCTCCTCTTCGTTAGAGGGAGCTGAGAAAAATGACGGGAGAACTATATCAGAACGTAAATGAAACTCAGAGACAACTTTGGGCAAAAAGGAAATGTCCAAAGTTAGCGAAGCCCCTTGTGGCGAAAAACTCAGGTAAGGAGCATTGCATCTCAAAGCAGATAGCTCGCTCACTCTGCGAGCAGACATAATGGCCACCAAAAATGCCGTTTTTAAAGACAACAACTTTAAAGAACAAGTAGCCATAGGTTCAAACGGTTTCCCTGTCAAAAAATTTAAGACCAACGCCAAATCCCATGCTGGAGTAGGCGTACGACAAGGAGGGTGCAAACGGATAAGACTTGAAGGAACCGGATGATTGACTTGAAGGAACCGGATGATTGTCCTTTAGGTTTATGGCTGAAAGACTGAGATTGCGACATTGATGGTCTTTGCCACTATTCAGTAGGCGACTTACTGGAAGATTGCCTATTCGACCAAGATTGCCTACCCCACTGTCTGGGTTTGGCATATTTGGTAGAGGGGGACATCCCCAAACTTTTAGACGTTTTGATGCTTTTGTCCATTTCCTGTAACACTGAATCGGTAGTGGAACTGAACAGTCCAGACCCCTCAAAGGGAAGATCTTCCACTGATGACTTAGTGTCATGCGGTAATGAAGAGGATCGTAACCAAGCATGTCTGCGTAGCGCAACAGATGTAGCTAAGGTTTTTCCCGCAGATTCCAAGGTATGTTTGGCGGCACTAATTTGGTGCCTGGCCACCGTCATGCCTTCATTCTGAAGTTTCTTTATCTGAGGCTGAGATAGGAAGGTCCGCTTCGACATCGGGAGGAATATCGGGATCATCTCCCTGATTAGATGAGGCTTCCGAGCCGGCTGAGGCGTTGGAAGGATCAGGGGATGAAGGAGGCAGATCGGGCTGCAACGGAACTGGCATCTATATCGACATAATCGGTGGAGGCACAACCGGGCCGGGTTGTGGCGTTGGCATGGGCCGTTTCGGCACAGATGATCGATCTCGATTGGGATAATCGAGACGATATCGACTGATGATCCCAGTCAACTGGGGGAGGTGGTGGAAAGGCCCAAGGATATGGGTACCGGTTTCCATATAGATAGTGCCACTGTCTTTCATCCCACGGCATCGGGGGTGAAGACGGCCGGTGTCGATCATTGACATCAGGAGCCGGTGAGGCATTAGGGGACTGGTGGCTGGATCGATCAGATCCCGACATGGGTTGTTGTGTATACTCCATGTCAGAGTCGACAAGTTGGTTCTGCTCCGGTGAGGGAGCTCGACCTTGACTGGCTGAAACCTTATGGACTTTCGGATTAACGTCCTTAGTGGGTTTTACAGCCTTCGTCGACTCTTTGCCCTTCTTCCGGATCTTGGAAGAGACGGCATCAGAAATCCCCTGCTTCTGGATCTTGGAAGGTATGGGGCTGTCGCTGGTCGACATGGACCTTTTCGGTGCCGAAGCATCGATTGCAACTGTCAACGCCGATGTTCCCGAAACGGGAATGAAAGTGTCCGGAGCCGAAGTCGACATAGAGGGGTGTCCGGACGTGTCTAGCGGTGAAGAAGACTGAGGGGAGAGCGCTTTCTCCATCAGGGCCAACTGCAACCGGGCGGCTCGATTTTTCCTTGTTTGATTGGAAAATTTTCGGCAATGCCTGCAAGTAGACACGCAGTGAGACTCCCCCAAGCAGACAAGACAAAGAGAATGTCCGTCGGTGAGGGATATCTTAAGGCCGCAGGTCTTGCACAGCTTAAAACAACCTCACCGCGAGGCCATAGGCCAGCGGAGGGAATTCCGACAAAAATCCAAAGGAAAATACTAACTGTGAACAAAAATAAAGTAAAG
The DNA here is from genome assembly GCF_001447785.1 of Gekko japonicus. NCBI lineage: Eukaryota > Metazoa > Chordata > Lepidosauria > Squamata > Gekkonidae > Gekko > Gekko japonicus. Next base: position 569,032 of record NW_015173701.1, on the reverse strand, counting down.
CGAACTAACTACACGAGTTTTTTGAAAGTGAAAGTAGTACTTATCAGACCAAAGCAAAAAGGCGTCTTACCAGCGCGGCGGTCAGAGAAGAACTGGCGGGATCTGCGTGCCCCTCCTTGGTCATGCGCAGTGGGGGCCGGCGCTAGACCTGGGAGAGGCGCGAAAATCCCTTTTGCTAGCTACCGATTCCGAGCAGGGTCAGCGCAGGCGCAGTATATCCCAAGGGTGTGATGCACAGAGACCACGAAGAAGATCTTATGAAACCATATGGGGGGGGGAAATAAAGTAAACGTAACCAGATTTTATACCCAGGCATCCTGCAAGCAAATGTAAAAAGTATTCCTCTTCCAATATGACAGGCTGAGGCCAAGTCAAGTCAAGTCAAGTGCAACAGGCATAAACCAACTTGAGATTTCCACATACCCATGTAATTTGGTGCATCCCACCATTATTATGAGACTACAGCAAGGCTTTCTTTGTCTACCACAGCCGTTATCTTTGGTTCCAAAGAGAAACTTTTTAAAAACAAGGGCAGATGTCTGAAAATGCCAGTGAGGT
>NW_015173701.1:565652-568426 GCF_001447785.1 Gekko japonicus | reverse complement strand
ACACGTTAATGATACCAGCACTCTCTCAGACGTACCAGCTGAGCTGTACTCCTTCAACTTCTGTAATACTTCTGGTTGACTCAGGCCTTTGGCAGGCAGTGTTAGGACATATGGCTTTCCAGAGTTCAGAAAAGGCAAAAAAGAAACCACATCATCCAAAGCCTTGTTCAACTTCTTCTGTATCTACAGGAAGAGAAAAGTACAAATCCTACATGGTGAATACTTTCCATCCTAGAGATGTTTTCAGTTGCAGAGCCCATGCAACAATAGCTTGAGCCTGAACACTAGCCCTGACTTCCTATTGGGGTGCTCTTGAAAGCATTCTACATTTTAAATAATCCTTTAGTATCCTGATGGTGGTTGAAACTTGGATTCTTGGAAACTTGGAGAATGACCACCTAATCTGATCTGTCTTCTGCACTCTCATATGCTTTTCAAAGTGCAGATCTGCAATTCTGTGATAACCAACCCAGGAATGAAGAGTGAGTTGTCTCCACTCTCACATATCAAAGATCAACAACTTCCAGTGTGACACAGTGTTAGACCTGCAACCACATCTCTCCAGTCATAACCCTCAGTGGTCATGAAACTTACTGAGACACTTCAAGTCAGTCATTCACTCTCACAAGAGGTCAGCAACTTATGGCTCAGGAGCCAAATGTGGCACAGTACGGAACTAAATATGGCTCTGGGAGACAATGGGGAAGGGGGACTCACCTCCCCCTAGAAACAAGAAAGAGGAGGAGGAAGTAGGGATGGAAGCCTGACAATAAAAGGGAAGAAAGGCTTGAAAGAGAGAAGAGGGGGAGTGCCCTAGGAGGGGCTATCTGGCAGTCAAGACTGCAGTCCTGACCACAGTTATACCCTTCTAAGTCCACTGAAGTCAGTGGGCTTAGAAGGGTGAAACTATGCTCATGATAATACTGTAAGGACACTTTCAGCCTAATCGTTTATATGTTTACTCAAAGCAAGTCACACTAAGTTCAGTGCAGCTCACTCCCAAATATGAACAAGATTACAGCCTGTGAATGATAAGCTGTTTAAAAGTGCAATGTTATTAAGTTTAACTGAATATCCACATTTATTACTAATTAAAATGCTCCATTACAATGGGTAGCTGAGTTGGTCTGCAGTAGAATAGCTAGATTTGAGTCCAGTAGCACCGTGGAGACCAACAAGATTTTCGGGGTAGGAGCTTCCTCTAAGGTGCAACTGGACTCAAATCTGTCACAATGCTTACTGCACACGAAGGGGTAAAAACCTTCCTCTTGTTTACAACTGCAGTCCTTGATGGTTTCTATTTTCTTGATGGTTTCTATTTTCAATTTATTTTTCCTATTTTCCCAATTAGCAAACCTTAATCTATCCTTACGTACATTAGGATACAGCCCTTGTCATTCTACCCATTAACATGGGCTGGGATGTCTACCGATACGCGGACGACACCCAGCTCTGTCTGTTGTTGGGCAGCCAGTCTGACTCTAGCCCGGAAGATCTGGACCTGGCATTACAAGCTGTGGCTGGCTGGCTTAGACTGAGCAGACTGAAATTGAATCCGACGAAGACAGAGGTCCTCTGCATGAGTCGGAGCAGTCCGAGGGTAGGGATCCCACTCCTGACATATGATGGGGCGCCGTTGGTGCCAGAACCAGAGGTTAGGAGTCTGGAAGTGCTCTTGGATGCCTCCTTAACAATGGAGGCCCAGGTAGTAGCCATTGCAAAGTCAGCATTTATCATCTTCGGCTGACTAAGCAGTTGGTTCCTTTCCTCAAATGCAATGACTTGGCAACAGTGATCCACGCGATGGTCACCTCGAGATTGGATAACTGTAATGCTCTTTACATGGGGCTGCCCTTGTCTCAAATCTGGGAACTGCAGCTGGTGTGAATGCGGCGGCTAGGCTGTTGTTGGGTCTTCCCATGTGGGAGTACATCCAGCCTGCACTTAAAGCACTCCAGTGGCTGCCTATAGCCTATCAAACTCGATGCAAGGTGCTGGTTGTTGCCTTTAAAGCCCTTTATGGTCAGGGGCCTACATACTTGAGGGACTGCCTTTCCCCATGTGTTCCCCAGAGAGCACTACGATCAGGCTCCCAAAATATGTTTGGCCATTCCAGGTCCCAGAGAAGCCAGGTTGGCTGCGACAAGGGCCAGGGCCTTCTCAGTGGCAGCTCCGTACTGGTGGAACAAGCTCCCAGAAGACACCAGGGTCCTCCGGGACCTCTTACAGTTCCACAGAGCCTGCAAAATGGGGCTCTTCCACCAGGCCTTTGATTAGTGAGCCACACTTAACCAACTGAGGCCCTGGCCCCAACACTAATACCACCATCGAAAGCCTGTATTTGCCAATATGACTCAAACTGAGATGCCTGCCAACTGTACCTTTATGCTACTGACGTCTCACCATCACTGTATGATATGTACTAGCACTTAATGTAGTGGTTTTATATTTGTATTTATATGTACATTTTTATCTAATTTTCTGTTTTATCTGTTTATAAAACTCTATGTAAGCCGCCCTGAGCCTGCTTCGGCAGGGAGGGCGGGATATAAATTAAACGAACAAACATTTGGGCATATTTATAATTATTATATTAAAATACAGAGATGTTTAATTTTTCATTTCACAAATATAATCAAATGTTACAATTTTATGTCCTATAGTAATATATTTTACACTAGCTGTAAAACCCGTTGAGGAGGAAGACAACGGGCCCTAGAAAGGGAGGATGGGTGGGTGGGCCATGGGTTGGGGGAGGAGGCGGCGGACCGTTC
>NW_015173701.1:540146-564952 GCF_001447785.1 Gekko japonicus | reverse complement strand
GGGGGAGCCGGCGAACAGGACCTCCAGGCCCCGTTGGCCAGCCTGGAGTGGGGCTGGGGGGGGGAGCCGGCGAATGGGACCTCCAGGCCCCGTTGGCCGGCCTGGAGTGGGTGCCTGGGGGGGGGGAAGCCAGCGGACGGAGCCTACCGGCTCCGTTCGCCGAATGCGCGCCTTACTGTATGTCCGGAAGAATGGCCGCTCTGAAGACGCTGGCTGCATGACTGCCTCCCTCCCCTCCCAGCCACCCAGCCAATGGCAGCCCAGGTTCGCTGAGGGAGCCAGTCATCGCAGGCAGCGTCTTCTGAGTGGCATTTTTTCCGCCCATACACTAACGGGGCGCATTTTAGAATTTTGGCACCCACTATTCAATTATAATAAGGGAGAGATTAAATATATATATATATTCATACACCCTCCTTTCTCCCAAATAACTATAGGACATGAGGCTTGGTCTTGTGTTCTCTTAAACCAGCAGCAGGGTTCTTAAAGGAACAAGACAAGTGTTAAGAAAGTACTGCAATTATTTCCATTTCTTCTCAATTTTAATAACTTTCTTTAAAAGAAGAAGTTATTTTTTCCATGGCTTCAGCTCATAAGTAGATAGTCTAATGGAAGGGGAAATTGATGTCTTTATCATCTCCCTCATGCCCCTTGGAGATGTTTCTATATAAACCTTCCCAGATGTCAAGTGTGACTGCCGATGCCTTGTTTTTACATTTTCCCTTCTCATTTTCTGTAAGATTATGCAGCATTCTCAGTTACTACCAAAGGAGGCATGCCTGGCCCCCTCGGTTTTTTACTAAGATTGTTAGGAAGGCTTTTGAACACAATTGCTGGACAAGGGAAGATACCTGGCTACTGATCTCCCCCCCCCCCCCAATTTAATTTTATATTAATATACAAGGCACTAGCACATTTTCCTATTCTGACCATTAAAGGAACTGATACAAACAATAATTATAAGAAATTTTCCTGATACAGAATTAACTAGCTATGTCAATACTTACCACAGGGCCAATAATAGGCAATTTTCGTACTGTTCTGAAGAACCATTTTTTAGCTCGTAACTTTATATCTACAAAGGAAGTATAAAAGAAAGTCATGCAATCCCCTCGCTTCCAAAGACAGCCATGTATCCTACTGTTCCAACAAGCAAAATTTAAACTCTTTCTCTAACTTAAGCAGCTTTCCTCCAGCACACTTGACTCTTTCTCCAATGAAACAGCCACCTAAGTCAGAGGAAGGCTTTCCTTCCTTCCTTGAAGAAACTCCCCCCAGCCTAAGGCGGGATACAAGCATTTGACAGTGTGATGAGGAAGTCAATAATGACTTCAGGCTATCTACAAGTCCAAAAGTCATTGTATACATCCCACACGTTTCATTAAATGACACTGAAAACAGCTGAGAGTTTTCAGTGTCATTTAATGAAACGTAACATTCAGCTGCATAATTAATCACATGCCCTATCTATGTAATTTTCAGTAATTAACAGCCAGATTTTAATAAGGGCAAACATGCCATTTCATCCTGAGAGAGCTAAATCTTTACAGAAAAAAAGAACTACAAAACGAGTCATCCAAGCTCTTAAAAATCTGATGCTGAGAACTGTGCATAGCCCTCTCCAGTTCTCAAAATATTTACAACTCAGGAAACCTCTTGCCATGCACAAACAGCACAGTGTATACTGCACAAATAAGTACCCTGGTCACACCAACTTTTTCTGTAAGATCTGTTTTCCGTATTTATGGTACTACATTGACATTCTAAACCAAGGGTCCTCATCATAGAGCCTGTGGGCACCACAATGCCTGCTAACACCTTTCTGGTTGCCTGCCAAGGGCGTTTAGAAAGTGGGTGGGGCCAGATGAAGCTTTTTCCCAGCAAGGCTACTGATTGGTCACTGGAGATCTGACTGTGCAGATTTTTTAAAATGTTGCTTTGGTAGCAGCAGCCACCACAGCACAAGGATCTTCACTGTGTGACTGAAGATAAGCCACGGCAGCCATTTTGTGGCTGCGCCCACTGTGTCAGAATTCCACAGGTGCCTGTAGGCTCAAAAAGATTGGGAATCCCCGTTCTAAACTGTGGAGATGAATCCTTAACCTCTATTGCCAGAGGAACTGCTATGTCTTTGCCCACGTCCAGCCCCTTCTCAGTAATGAAGCCCCCCCTCTGGATGCTCAGTCATGAAGCCCCTCTGGATGGAGGGGGAAAAATCCAAATGAGTAGTTAGCACACACATGCCCAGGAACATGCCAGCCTTCACTGCAATCTGTTTGGCATAGCTGAAACGAGTAAACGAATGTATCAAAGCCTTTCAAATTGTATCCTGCAAGTGCAGAAGGAGAGTAACAATGGAAAAATATATCCAATTTAAAAACTTATTTACAGTCTAAAAGACTAGGAAAAGCCTCAGAATAAAGGAAAACTATATATTAAAATAACAACAACAAAAACCCACTGTGTAAATAATGGAAACAGAACTTAACAATGAACTCTTGGTTTTAGAATGTTCTCAAACAAACCTGATTTTCACATGTTAATCTTAAAGTACAAAGTCCCTTCTAACTCCCCAATCACGCATGCACTCTTTTATCTAGCTAGAAAGGCCATGCCCTACTGCACAAGGTATGTTCAGCAGAGATAGGCTCGAACCTAAAAAATCCATTCCAAACCTGCCAGTAATAGTAATTCCAGTTCAAACCAAACATTAAATGGTAATCGTGGGTGGGAGAAAGGGGGGAGGGGAGAATCACCCAGGAAGGGTTAAATGGCTAGGAGCCACTTAATCCATCTGTTTTGCTTCCACCCACTTCGAAGAATGCTTCAAAGCGAGGGGGAGCTAAACTGACAGGTTTAAATGGCTCACAACCATTTAAACCTAACAGCTGACAGGTGGACCCACCCCACTGTTAGGCTGAAATGACCATTTCATGAGTCTGTTTTGCTTTCCCCTGCTTGGAAGCAGGGGGAAGCAAAACCGACTGGTGAAATGGCTTGCAGCCATTTAAACCTAAGAGATCAGCTGCAGACCCACACTGCTCAGCTGTTAGGTTTAAATGGCATGAACAGCCGAACTGGACAAAAGTCTGGTAAATGTCTGGGGTTGGCGCCTTCCCCAAACATGGGTTCGGGGGCTCCAAACCAGGCCAAGTTCATGCCGAATTTCATGAACCAGTTTGTGCCCATCTCTAATGTTCAGTACTAACAGACAGGCTAAAAATAACCTTGAACTAGAAAGGGCTGATTGGCCTTATATTACAACATGCAGCAAGAACTTGAGTCAACTGTTGAAAGTTTAGTTTATTTTCAAAACTATATACTGAAGTGAAATAGAACACATTTAACTTAGCTTCTTTCTGAGTATTTGCATGTTTCCTTTTACGTTTCCCAAGCATCTCTTTGCAATCATGTGGAGCAGGATGATATAATAATTCAGGAACAAGCAGGGTTTAGGCAGGGCAGATCGACTATTGACCACTGTCTTCTACTTAAGCATCTTATAGAAAAATATGTTTGCAAGGGCCCCCCATCTTTATATGCGGCCTTTATCGATCTCAAAGCAGCCTTTGACTCTATTTCTCGACCTGTACTATGGAGTAAACTTGAAGCCTCCACAATAGATAGGAGACTTCTAGCTCTCATCCGTGCTTTACATGAACATACCTCCCTGAGGGTTAGATGTACCGGGTTGGGCCACCTGACAGATGAAATCTCCACCCTCAAGGGAGTTAGGCAGGGGTGTATGTTGGCTCCAGCTCTCTTCAACTTCTACGTTAACGATGTTGTTGGATATTTAAATGGTACAGATCTCCACTCACCCAAACTGGCCCAGCGCCCTATTCCTATACTTTTATATGCTGACGACGCTGTTATTCTTTCTAGAACCTCAATTGGCCTGAGAAGGGCATTAAAAAGGTTTGCCAGTTATTGTAGTGAACAGAAATTGATTATTAACTATCAGAAGACGAAGGTGATGGCCTTTGGCAGGAGACCTAAGTTAAGAAAGTGGAGTGTAAATGGCCAGAATCTCAAACAGGTAACCAACTTTCGTTACCTTGGCATGATTATCCAAGCCTCGGGCTCTAAATTCGCCCATAGTCAGGCAGCAGCATGTACGGGTGAGAAATCCGCCCAAGGTATACTCAAGTTTTTCCGAAGAGAGTGATCGCCATCGCCGATCCACCCACCAGAAGTCCCCTTTTAAAAAATCTTATTAGAAAAAAATGAATTTTGGTAATAATTTTTTGCATGCAGTTAATACAATATATGATTCCCCACAAGCTTCTATAAATATAAATAAAATGCTCTCCAAAAGATTCACTTTATAAAGGGCAACAAGGCAAGGCTGCCCCCATTGCCACTTTTGTTTGCCCTGGCAGTGGAGCCATTAGCACAGAAAATTAGAACCACAAAAAATATATCAGAAGTCCTAATAAAAATACAGAATTTAAAATCACATTTTTTGCGGACGATATGTTATTATTTTTAACAAATCCCACAATATCCCTTATCCGTTTTGGAGTCAAATAAACTTAGGAGGGCGTATACGCTGGCTAGATGCTCTGCTTTACCTTCTGCAGTTCTTGAGGGCAAATTCAAGAAAACTCCCCGAAATGAGAGGCTATGCATGTGTGCGTCTGGGGAGATAGAATCCCAGGAACATGTGTTCCTAAGATGTCCATTATATAACGAAGCTCGCACAAAACTTATTGGTCCTCTCTTGGTTGGCTCCTCGGATCAGGATAAGATAGAGAAATTGCTTTTAAATTCTGATCATATAGCGCTACACCAGATAGCGAAATTTTGTTGTTTGGTTGTAAAAGCTCATCAGTGTTCAGGCAGCCACTTGGGTTAGGACTGTTTGTTTTTAATCTAATTGATCTTTTTATTCTTATTATTTTATTTTTTTAAGACTAAAATTCTGTCCTTTTTTACACCGTATTTCTGGTTTTAGAGTTTAAAATGCTTGTATAATTTTACACAAATAGTTTTACCATCTGGATATTTTAGACATTGTAATCTATTTATATGATAAATATTTGTAGGTATGGTTTTATATTGCTGGCTATGCGCTGTAATAAATTCAATTCATTCATTCATTCTTTGCGATCATGGGGGCTAGCTGCTTTTTGACACAAAAACTAGCACTATGCTAAAACTGCAATATGAACAATTGCTGCCCCATATCTCAAAGGGGTACAACTGAACTTTGGCACCAGATTTCAAACCACTATTTATACCCGGAAACATTGATTAAAGCATACAACACACTCAAAAAGCATTGTATAGTCAACACTTTTCTCTCTTTAGACATAGAAAACACTTACCATCTAGTTGGGTGATGAATGTATATAGCCATACCACCAGAAGGGTAGCAGCAACTGTTAACGCTATGAGTTGCAATGGTTCAATCCCAGCATACTTTTCATTTACAAGACTTCTTGCTTTGTTTAAATACTGCAGGAAAATCTCCTTGTATGTACTAAGAACATCCTAGAATAAAGAACAGATAAGCAGAGAGAGTCAGGTCAAGTCAGAACTATGTTGCCTTCAAGACAGGCAAATCCAGCCTTTCCATGTACATGTCACAAAGATTTTTTCACAGTGATAAATATGTTCTCCTTTGCATTCTGTAAAGAAAAGCACAGGATTTAACTTTGCAGAATAAACCCATACTTGAATCAGCAGCTCTTTAGGTAGCACTGCTAAGCGAATAATGGGATGTATGATCAACACATTCAAATGCTCAACAAGGAATAACTATTTTCTGCAAGGTGTGGCTTGCAAATTGGGAGCTGCCTCTGGATCATGCATTGCTTCACCTATGCTCTTCACCTCAGCAAAAAAAAGACAGAAATAAATTTGCTCCCTTTCCTTGCTTGCCTTAAACACTGTTAAGCCTTACATTTTCCCTAAAGGTTATGTTTAACCAGGGTTCCTATCCTAACCAGATTTGGAAACCAGGGACTGAAGTGGATTTACAAACCCTCTGCAGTGAACTCAGGTCGCAGAAGACACAGATGTAATGGTAAATTATGGTTAAGGATGAAGAGTGATGAGAGGAGAACATTTTCTTATTTCTGTTCTTTATTTTCCATCCATAGTTTACAGTGAGCCAGTGTCAACATCTTCATCAGACAAATGGCTATTTTTCAGCTTCTAAGCAGTGCATATATTTTCCTACTTATATATTTATTTACTTCAGCTTTTCTCCCCAATGGAACTCAAGAGTCCTCACAGCAACCCTGTGAAGTAGAGTATGCTGCGAGTTTGTGACTGGCCCAATGGCACCCAGCGAGCCTCCACGGCAACTTGGGCCTCCCAGATCCTGGTCTGATACTCTAACCACCACAATACACAGGCCTAACAAATCTTTTAAGTAATCTCATAGATATTCATCTTGGGAAATCGCCTGCAATTATAAGGAAAACAATGTGCTGGAGTGCAGAGAAATAGGTGTACATTAAGTGTTGTCAAGTCACTTCCAACTTATGGTGATCATATGAATTAATTACCTTCAAAATGTCCTATCGTTAACAGCCTTGCTCAGGTCTTGCAAATTGAGGGCCATGGCTTCCTTGACTGAGTCAATCCATTTTATGTCAGGTCTTCCTCTTTTCAAAGATTTATTCTCTTTTCCAGTGACCAAAGTATGATAGCCTTAATTTTAAGTGATTTTAGCTTCCAGGGAGAATTTAGGCTTGATTTGATCTAGAACTCACTTATTTGTCTTTTTGGAACTCCTGATACATTTAAAACTCCTCTCCAACATGACATTTCAAATGAATCAACTTTCTTCTTGTCAGCTTTTTTCACTGTCCAACATTCACACCCATACATAGTAATGGGGAACACTGTGGTATGAATTATCTTGATCTTGGTCACCAGCAACACATCCTTACACTTAAGAATCTTTTCTAGCTCCTCATGACCTACCGATGGGCTGGTATGCCTCCATATGGTACAATTTAGACCTGAAACATTTTAACCAGCATACTATATGCAGAACTCTTTTTAAAATATGGAAAGAAGTAAAGCGTTTTCACTTGAAAATTGCAAAATGGGTATCACCGGTGGAGTGTGCTCCTGATTCAAACTGGGGTAACGGCTACAATGTATCTTTTAAAATGATGAAAAGATCCAATTATAGATCTCTCGCTGTGCAGTCCAGAGAATGTTTTCCTGGGAGTAAGTGCCACTGAATAGGCCTGAGTAGGAATATGAGTAGACCTGTTTGGGCTGGCACTGTAAGTGCTTTGCCCAGTGTAACCTTAGCCACTGCGTTTTTCGGCTCCCTAGATTTCCTTAGGAGAAACAGATTCTATTTGCGTGTCATCCAAACAGCTACGGTCCCCTCTCACTGAAGCTGCCACCAAGGATCCCATAATTTCTATTAGTGATGTCAGCAAAACTCAGTTACTTGGTATGGAATACAGATTTGCTTACCTCCTGATGGTCACCTATATCATACATGGAGCATTTGTTTCCTTCCTGAGTTCTAAATCAGCTCACCATGCTTCTGAACATTCACACAATGTGCTATTCTCTTAAATTTATTTTTAGTCCCAATCACAAGCATTGGTTGCAGCTCTAGCAGTGTAAGCAAAGACCACTCAAAAGGTACTTTAAAGGCTTTTTGGTACTGTGGGCAAAGGACATCCCAGAGCCATAGGAAAACAGAGGTTATATAATCCCTGAACTCCTCTGATCAGGTTCAGGAAAGCTTATCACTCCCACAGGCAATTAGTTATACATTGGCTTTATGGTTTTCTCTGCTAAAAAGTTCCCTCCTAGCCCTTGTTTCCTTGATATTATGGCTCAAACACCACCTGCAGAAAATGCAACCCAAAATGTGTCATAGCATTCTGAGGTCCCAGACCTGTGGCTTCATAAAGCCTTAGCTTTTTTAACATAGATGTGCTATATATGTACTGTAATGGAAGTGAGAAGTTCTGCTTTAACAATAGTGCTATAACCAAAGCATTTTCCAGTTGCATTTTCAATACTTCTACAGGGTTAACAAAAAAATCTCCTCCTCCTCCTATTTCCTCTGTAACTATTAATAAATTTCCATTAAAAAACAGATTCCAGAAAATGTCAACCAAGCCTGTTCTACCAATCTCCCATTAAAGCTGCACAACAGAAACACACATTTGCCCTGCTCCACATTGCTCCTCAGACCCATTGTTCAGCTTCCAGTCTACTCAAGGCCATGCAACTATAGGTACCTGCAAAGGTGTGGTATTTTGCTTTCATTGAGACATAGCAACACCATGAGCAACATGGCATATATTACGGAAACTCTTCACCTCGGTTCAACATTTGCACCTCCACAAATGGAGGAAGACTAGTCATGAGAAGGTGACTAGCATGCTACACATCTTAAAGACCTACTTATTTCTAAGTGTTCACATTCCACAGGCCTGCCTGATCCCTCGGGTAATACTTCTGCCTTACAGGGGCCCACAACTCTTTTTGTTGCAACTGACCCAGAACAAAATAAAATTAATCACAAGACTTGCAACCGGCTATATCTCCCTCAGGCAGACAGGTGGTACATAAATATCTTAAATAAAATAGATGGCATGAGTACAAGCCACAACAAAGATCTAAACTGACTTATTTCTAGAAGTCAGTATTATCAGATTCATGTCCTTTATCCAGTCTTTTTTGTATGAATGAACAATAGGGCTGCTATTCCCTGAATATTTACATTTGGATTAACAACTCTGAAGCTTCATTGATAGAAGAGGTACCAACCATCAAGCAACAGGCATTTAAAAAGATTTTAAACAGAACAGATTTATTTAATTTTATTTATTTAAAACATTTTATACCACTGGGGTCTACTGATCAGGATATTTATGTGTATACACAGAGGGAGAGTGCTGGATGCAGCTCTGAAATAATATTTCACATTAATTTGATATTCAGCAGTATTTCAGAATTCAGCTTACATTTCAAAGGTTTTTCAAATTTTGTTCTTGAAATTTACCTCTGAAAAATACTCCAAAATAAAAATTTAAATCAGGAACCATCCAAATTTGACACTGATTTATGTTGCTTTGTTAATGTGCACTTTTATGAATAGTTAATTTTTTGTTGCTTAATGTTGAACTTTTTTAAAAAAATGTAACCTTCTCACTCATTGTCCCTTTCAATACATATCCATTTGTTTTCCAGATGCTACATACGGTATCTAACCTGAGGAATTTGGCATAGGGTTGCCAAGTCGATCTTCTGGTGTGTGCGCCGCATGCATGTCATCCAGAAGTGACATGACGATGGCAGGCACGTTGGGGGCAGGGCCATGGCCATACGAGGGAAAACCATAGAGTTTTCCCTCAGACTGCCGTGGCCCCGCCCCCAGTGTGCCCGGCGTGGTCTTGTCATTTCCGGGTGACGCGCACGTCAGGGTGGAGTCCCCCCAGGGCCCCGATCCGCCAGCGGCGGGGAACGGACCTCTGGGGCGGGGTTTTCCCCGTCCCCCAGGGGGACTTGGGAAGCCTAGTTTGGCAGCTGTAGATACAACACACACATTTTTAAGGCCTGCTTTCAAAGGAAAGCTGACAGGACACCTCACTGCTAGACGATGAATCTATTTGTCTTTACACATCAGTGCTTTTATGCAACAGAAGATCACGTTCCAGTTTTACAGAGGATCAAAGTTCAGCATCTATTACTCTGTCTGCTATTTGTCAGTATATTAATAGAGATCAAATGATTCAATCCTGCCAAGCCAGTGTTTTCTACCAGAATGCAAGAGATAACAATTCCCTTACCTTGTAATCTCCCCCCTGAAAAGTCCCATATATTTTATTGCTGCCTTATAGCTGCATTGCACAATGAAACTGCTGAGCACATAGAGGAACAGGGAAGACACCAATCTACCAATCCCCGATAACCCTCCAAATCCACCCCTCTGAACATTCCGTGCCCTGACCTGGATAGCCCAGGCTAGCTTGATCTTGTCAGATCTCAGAAGCTACACAGGGCCAGCAGCCTTGGTTAGTTTTTGGATACCTGCTTAGGCTAGAGGCTGGATTAGGATCTTGGTTTCACGCCATTTGTTTACGGCTTAAGATAAAACTTTCCCCTTCAGGACTACCGTAATTCTTCTAGACAATTTCTGCTCAAGCTGGGTTTCAACAACTGAATGTAAATTATCACTACTGGGTTTCTCCAGTATAGTTAGTTATCCTGCACCTTGGCTATAAAGGAGCTAGAGAAATGATTAAACAGAGGTTATGGGATACCTCTTTACAAGCAGATAAAGCACGAGCCTTGTACGTCCCAGCGGCGGGGAGCAGGAAACAAAACTTTGTTCCGTCCAATTATCTTTTTTCATTGGAACTCCCGAAATACTGCAATGTCACAAAAATAAGAAAATAAAAATAAAAATAAATAAGAGCTGGAGAAAACCTTCCAGGGCCAGGTGAAGCGACTGCGGTGGGTAGGTGGGTGGTGGGAAGCGTAGGTGAGAGAAAAGCGACAGCTGCTGCTGCAGCAAGGGCAGTGGAAGAAGCGATGGTCGTGGATGCCTGCAGCCCACACCCCTGCCCTGCCCTGATCACTGGTTCTCAGCTTCGCCTTCCCTCCCTGCCCGGTTGCAGTGCCTGCACTCACAGCCAGTTGCTGGCATTGGCCGAAAAGGCAGCCAGGATGAGAAGCAAGTAGTGAGCACAGGAAGTCGTGTGGGTTAATCCTGGATGGCGTGTACCTTGCAGCTCCAAGCAGGCAAGCCAAGCAAGCTTGCCAGAGGCAAGGCTGGCAGACTCCCGGGAGGGATCGGGAGACCAGGAGAGGGGGGACAAGGTGGATTGAGGAGGGGGCATTGCCCCCATGGGCTCATGCTGGCAACAGCTCTGGAGGGTCACATGCGCCCCCTGAACTCTTTCTGTGCAGCCCTCCAGCCTGCTTGTTTGCTACTATCATTTTCAAGGCATTTCCCCTCAGACCCACACTGTTCTTCCTGCCTCAAGAGGCACCATCTACTGCTGTTCTTCCTGTCCCTTTCTTGCAAAAAACACAATAGCAGCATTATTTCTTCTGGTCTCCATGGTTTCTTCTGTCAGCCCCATCTTGGTCTTATCCTCTATGCAAGCATTATAGCCATTCTGGGTGCTTTACTAGCCAACAAAGCTCAGGTACCCATACCACTCAGCTTTGTCATTCCCCCTCTCCACACATTAGGATGTTGAAGGCTATATATGTGTGCCATGAAGATAAAACAGCTGTGTGAATGGGTACAGGAGATGTCAGGCCTGCTTTTGCAAAAAAGGGCGGGAAAAGGACAGTAAAAGGGCTGCTACTTTTGCACACACAAACAGGATACAAAGCATTTAGCATACTGAACATTTCTGGAGGCTCCACCCATCAAGGTTCCTCTAAGTAGCTTCCAAGGTTGCTGATGAGGTTACTGCTGCAGGCAAAAGCACTCTTATTTCCTCAACAACAGCTGGTTGCTCTGACTTCTTGTTCTGCTTGCTTCTGCATCTCCTCCCCCACCCACTGCAGCTAGGAGTCTTCTCATGCATCTGTGATTGCAGAAGCTGGTGAGTGGCCACTTAGGTTGAGAGGGAAGGAGTACTCTCTTAGCAGGGAAGCTTATGGGATTTCCCTTCCCACATCTTCCTCCAGCCAAGTTCCCCTCCCCCCGGGCTGCCATTTTGCTTCTCATGACTGGCTGGCAGGCAGTGATGTGTATGTGCACCCTGTATTTAATCTGAAGCCAACTTAATGGCATATCCTCTGCACCAGGTGGAAGGCTGCCCTTTCATTTGCTCTTTCTCTCTACTTGTCCTTTTTTGGAGGGCACCCAATTTTTAAAGTATTAGCATGTGTAGATTTAAACCACAAGGCAGTGTGTTTACTAAGAAATAAATCTCACAGTATTCAATGTATTTAGGATTGAAACTCTGCCATCTGGTAGGTCAGATTCATAATCCATTTTTTAAAAATTCTCCGTAACCTAATTGCAAGTAGGTAAATGGGTACCCACCCTTAGAGGGGTGGGGGGCACCCTGTGTGGTTGGCTGAAGATGGCGGAGATAGCGGAGACGGCGGCAGTGGCGGCAACGATGGTGGCGGCGGCGATCCTGGCGTGGACGGCATTGGTGGTGCGGCGAGCAAGGCGGCGGCGAGCAAGGCAAGGTGCGCGTTTGAGCGATCCCTGGCGGCGGAGAAGGAGTACACCGAGGGCTGCGGTGAAGAGAGAAGAAAGGGGCGTGCGCAGATGCCGAGTTCCGGCTCAGCAGAGCCGGAAAGTACGTGGCTGGGCCGGAAAGTAGGTGGAGCTGCGCGCCTAAGGAGGAGATCGCCACCACTGAATGCCGGAGACGCCAGAGAACGCCAGAGAAAGAACAACCCGCTGGACCAGGAGACCCGACCATGCCGAGCCAACGGAGAAACAGCAATAGCCACCACAGAGGGGGTGCCGGTAGGTTGTCCCACCCCCCCTTCATACATTGTGGCCCTAGCTAGGAACACAGGTGATTAGCACCAGAAACCCTGTAAGCCGCTCTGAGACCCTAGCCATGGGACAAGAGCGGGATATCAAGTCTAATGTAAATAAATAAATAAATAGCCTGTGCATATGGCCCAATACTCCTGAGAACTGTAATGGATAGTGAGGCAGGGGTCTCTTCTTTGCCATGGTCAAAATGAAAATCCCCAGCTAACAGCAGCTAGAGTGGGATAGATTTGATAGGAAAGGGAAGAGTTAGGCCCCTAAAACTATACTTCTCATATTTTTATTTATTCAAGGATTATATTGAAACTCTGCAACTGCTGCTCTGTTAAAAATTCTGTAAAATGTCTGCAAAAGAAAGTGTTGTTTCAAGGAAACTAAAAATTGCAGATGAGCACCTGAGTACTTTTTTGTTTTAAACAAGGATAAAGGAGTCTGCCTGATATGTCTTGAAACTGTCTCAGTATTAAAGGAGTACAGTGTTAAAAGGTAGATTGTAAAGTAAGGCATGCTTTTGGGGACACCCATTATTTGTCTAAGAAAGATCGCTTGGATATTCTCCACATCACAGTTAAGGGCAGTGAACCAAATAGGGATTCCAAACAGGACCTGAGATAGAATTTTAGAGTTAAATACTCGGATTGCAGCAGGGACATACTGATTACCATTGGTAAAGAAGAAGGATCTAAGTTGGTTTAGAGAGATCCTCGCTAGTTTTATGGTCCTACTTCTATGATTGGAGAGGCAATAGTTGTTAAAGGCTTCTAGATATCTTTGAAGTCCAATTTTAGTGAAAGATAAAATAGCAGTATCATCTGCATATAAAAGGATGGGTACTGATTTGCCTCAGAGTTTGGGTGGATAACTGTTCACAAGCTCAAATGAGCATGCCAAATCAGAAACAAATAGGTTAAAAAGAAGGGGGGCAAGGACACATCCTTGTTTAACACCTTAGATGGAATTTTATTGGTCAGCCTACCATTTGGAGAGTACTTAACTTGACTTGTTGTGGCTTTGTGTA
This sequence comes from Gekko japonicus, assembly GCF_001447785.1. Taxonomy (NCBI): domain Eukaryota; kingdom Metazoa; phylum Chordata; class Lepidosauria; order Squamata; family Gekkonidae; genus Gekko; species Gekko japonicus. The sequence goes on along the minus strand of NW_015173701.1, from coordinate 551,459 downwards.
ATTTTTTTTAGAAGGAATGGGAGGTATAAGTCAATTCCTAGTTTAAACAGTTTAACCCATATTTTTCTCTTGAGATAGAATCGAAGGCACTTTTTAAGTCGATGAAGGCTAGAAACAGTTTTTTATTACCTAGTTTCATATATTTTTCGGCTAGGCTAGAAAGAATCAGACAATGATCTAGGGTTGATTTATTTTTGGAGAAGCCAATTTGTTCTGGCCCTATGATGGCATTAGAGTAGACCCAATCAAGTAAACGGCATTCTAGGTGCTTCGCATATAATTTTCCCATGATTGATAAAAGGCTGATAGGGCGAATGTTTTAGGTAAATTAGGATCGCTCTTCTTATAAATTGGGATTATGATTGAATTTAACCATGAATTTGGGAGAACACCATACTGATTAATAGATGTGAATAGCTTGGCTAATAGAGGGGTCCACCAATCAGCAAATTTCTTGAAAAGTTCGACAGGGAGTCCATCAGGGCCGGGGGCCCTACCTGGTTTCAAGTTATTTATTAATTCTGTGATTTCATCAGTATCTACTGGAAGCCATCTAGGAATATTACTGGCTCAGGATCTACTTCAGAGCTGAGCCGGGCTCCCTTTTATCCTTTTTGCAAAAAGAACTGCATAATTCCTCCTGGGATTCCATAATTATATCTAAATTAAGTCAACTTGGTGTTCCTCTTGAAGACCTAACCCTAACCAATGAGCCTCATATTTAAACTAATCAAACAACGACACTTAGATATTGATCTGCAAAAGTTACACCCTACCCAACCTCATACGTGTTCACCTGCCATGTTCGGCCTCTCTAACCATTTAGGCAAGATGCCCCAATATTTTTACAATCTCGACATCCCTCTTCATCGCAGAGCTTTTCTTCTGGCCAGGGTTAACGCATTTCCCTCTAGAATACTCTATGGCAGATATTATCAAATCCCAAGACAAGAACGGCTGAGCCCCTGTGATCTTAACTCCCTGGACATGATTGAGCATATAATTGTCGAATGCCCCCTGTATGAGCTACCTTGCAGAAAATTCCTTCTAACTTGGCTTCATCCTAAAAGTTGAGTAACAAGTTAAATTTGAGTGTTAAAGGTACTTTGAATCCTGTCACAAGAGCTACTCAATATATCAAGGAGAGGTGCAAGTGAATAAGATAAATTCTCTTAAATTCTTGCAGCAAAATAGTTTTAGAAAGCACATTAGCAGCGGTAGCACAGGGTGCAATTACATCAGTCATTCATGATTGCTTCCCATTGGCATTTACAGGAGCTGCCCGGGATCAAGCACACACAAGCTCCCTCACTGCTCTGAAAAGCTGCTGATCTGGGTGTTCATATTTTAACAGAACCATCTTGTATTCAGATGCATGTATGCATACACAGGAATTAGCTCACCAAATAGGATGCAAAGTTTGGGGATGAAATAACAGCTACAGAAAGATAAGGCTTTTAAAAGGGGAAACAACTAGCTTTTAGTTTCCCAAGCACACTGGGACATTATTGAAATCTTCACACACACAATAATTTTGTGTATTGTATAGTGTATATGCTTTATTTTAAATGTGTTTAATGTTGAAAGGTTTTAATGCTTGATGCTTACCACCCTAGGGACCCAATTGGGTGGAATGGCATCATATAAATGGTTTAAATAAAATAATAAATTACTACTCTAGGTAGCTGAGGCACAACAAGATTTTGATCACCACCAATGTTATTCAGCAGCAGCCTTCTATAGTGAAAGGTTGCCTAACACACACCCCAAACAGCACAACAGGACAGATTTGCTGTCACATGCCATTCTGTTTACATTGATCCCAGTCATTTTGTGCACCATCAGAGCCATGAATAACAAAAGCAACAAGACAGTGAACACTGCTGAACTCAGCATAAATAGAATGCAAAAATCCAGACCTGGTTTACACAGAAAACAGGTTTCTTCCTCCTATCTGTGCAGTTGTTTGTAGGACCTAGCCCATTTCCTTCCTCACTTATTTTTAGCATTTTCAGCTCTTCCCAAAGAAATATTCCAGAACCTGTTTGAAGATACTAAACTGTGGGAGTAAAAAAGAATGCATGTAAATACATGCACTCTGGGCTGGGAAAGGGAAACAGATCAAAAGGTGCTCAAAAGAATAGCCTCTGTCTTCTCACCCATATGCTCAGTTTTGTGTCAATCTTACTGTCCATTCTAGGCTTTGCAAACATTTTCTGCGTGTTTGAATGTATCATTTAGATTAAGCTGATGCTGTTCCATAGCTGCAGCAACTAAGGATCTGCTAGGACAGCAGGAGCTTGTGAATGATCAGTAGGCAGCAAAGGGGGTCACAGCAAAGCAGACGTTTAGAAAGCAGGGTCCAACTGAAAGGGAGGGGGGTGCATTTTGTGAATAAATTAAAGGTAAAGGTTCCCTTGCTCGAAAGCCAGTCAAGTCCGACTCTAGGGTTGCGGTGCTCATCTCCGTTTCAAAGCCGAAGAGCCAGCGCTGTCCGAAGACGTTTCCGTGGTCATGGGGCCGGTATGACTAAACACCAAGGCGCACGGAATGCTGTTACCTTCCCACCGAAGCGGTACCTATTTATCAACTTGCAATTTCTTGCTTTCGAACTGCTAGGTTGGCAGGAGCTGGAACTAGAGACGGGAGCTCACTCCGTCATGTGGCAACTCGGGTCTCGAACTGCTGAACTACCGACCTTCCACAGCCTGCAGTTCAGCATCTTAACCACTTGAGCCACCGCAGCTCCACTCTGTAAAGATGTGCCAAGCCTTTATTAAAATGAATGAGAAACTCTGGCTCCCACACAGGATCAGTCCAGGTAAGGTTTTGACACATGTCAGTAAGAGCCAAAACAACGGACTGTGAGAAATGCCCATGAAACCTCATGGAGAATGATCAAAGAAATTCTCAAGACCTTTGTTTCCTCCCTTTCTATAATTAAGGGGTAGGGAATTTCTAGAACTGCTGCAGTCACTTAGCACATACTGGAAAAAGGTTCCTTTCTCCTAGTTCATTCTTGTTCCTACTAGGCAAAAGGTTGAGGATCAAGGGACATGCAACATATTAAGCTGAATCAGGTGCATTAATGGAATCAATGGAATTGTATTCGAGTTGGACCTGCACTTATGCTGCAAGTACATCATCACTGTTTTAATGCTATAAGGATGATTCCGACAGCTAATTTTGCTAGATGCTCAGCCATGTTGATACTTTCTATGGGATTTCTAAACAATGAAAAATCTTTAATGAAGAATTATCTGCTGCACAGGGAACATTAAACATCGTTATTAGCATTCAGCACAGTAATGAGACAAACACAAACTAACAAATATGATTAGAATACCGGAAATAGTCTCTGCAACTGTGTCACTGTGAGCTCCATCACACCAAGATACCAAAACGTAGTTAATTCTACAGTACACATTCTTTTGTGGTCTACCTTACTCAAGAAGCACATGCCAAAACCTGCAAATGAAGAGATCCTAATGCAAGTTCCATACAACTTCAAAAACAAAAAAACACACACACACATTCAAAACCTACTGCAGATCAAAACCTACTGGTGGTCCCCAGCCCAAGAGATATCCAGCTTTCCTTGATCAGGGCCAAGGCTTTCTCTGCCCTGGCCCCAACCTGGTGGAACTCTCTGCTGAATAACATCCGTGCCCTGCGGGGACGTATTACAGTTCCACAGGGCTTGTAAGGCAGAGATGTTCTGCCAGGTGTTCGGTTGAGGACAGCAATGGCTCCATCTTGACACCCCATCCCCTGTCCTGCAGCAACGCTCTTCGGGTTTTAATGCCATCTTTAGCTCAACTGTTGGTCTATAATACTGTTTTATCTCATGCTTTATGACCATGTTGTACACTGCCCTGAGTCCAGTTTTCGAGGGAGGGCGGTTGAGAAACAAATCAAATAAATAAATGAACTGTTTACTCCATAGATTTAGTATTTTGTTATTTCTGAAATAATTCACTCTGCACATTTGCCCTCATACTCTATTGTGATGCCACAACAAAAGTTATGAAAAACAAGATACCACTGAAAACAGAATACTGCCTTCTCCCTTTATACCTTCTAGCAGCACTTCCTGCCATTGCCTTGTATTATTATACAAGGGATGGGAATTGTGGGGAATTACTGTCAGCTAATTCTAGGCTGAGTTTTTGCTTCCTTCTTTTTGCAGGTAATTAAATACTGGTATGGCCAGAAGCTCTTTCAGCAAGGGAGAGGAACCGGAGGAAGATGACTGCCAGCTGATGACTGGTCCCTCACAGGTTAAATGAAAGCCTCAAATTGTTATCTCTCCTGCTGTTGGAACTGCTTTGGCAATACAATTTTACAGGTTAGTTGCATATTTTTCTAACTTGTGGACATTTCAGAATAATCTATATACATTTTGTTTTAAGATCCATGTTTCCATCCATATGTAGTCTATATAATGCTCCTTTACTACACCAGAATAATATATGAAACATGTCATAGATTTGTGATTCTAGATCCATTTAAACACTTTTCACATGCTCAGTGTTTATTCTTTTTTACTAAATGTCTTAATTCTAATTTGACAGTAATTTATTTTCTTGTTTTTATTTACATTCTTGTAAATCTCCTGAAGATGCGTATGTGAAATGCATAGGGGCAGTATAACTGAATAAAATAATTTTTCTTCCTATTACACCATTGCTTTGTTTTTCTTTTTTCCTGGCCTAGGCATGGCCAAAGGCGTGAGTCTTCCGGTGCAAGTCAAAGGGCTCCTTCTAGTCCCATGGTTTGCAACCTGTGGCCTTGAGGGTTTGTCCCAGTAGATCCCAGATTAGGTAATCATTAAAGGTGGAATGAGCAAGTTCTATTACTGGCCAGTAGATCCCAGCCCAGCACAGGATGTTTAGTGTAACTTTTATTTCTATTTACATTGTATTTTGCTCATTTCAGCTGTATCAGTATTTCTGGTAAGATGCTCTGAATCCCCACTGGGGGGAAAGTAGGACAAGAAATACCCCCAATAAATAAATCTCAGTGTTTTCCTACTTCACAGCACTGCCATGCTGTAACGAGAGAATCTAGTTCTGCCATCATATACATAATACCATGGGAATCAGGCACTGTACCAGCCTTTCCTCACTGTTTACAGTCTTTCTTATTCAATTAACTCAGTGCCAATATGTTCAGTAGGAAAGCATTTGGGAGCTACAAGAAAGATATACCAGACAGGTTTACAGCAAACCGAGCTGGATCTTTTATATCTGGCTACCTGATATCCATTAAAATAAATGGGACTGGAACACAGTGTGATCACATTACTTCATGAGGAATGAAAGAATGTTATCCCGTTGCATTACTCAGGGTAATCTACCTCAACACCCACTATGTAATGCATGCTTGACTCCACCGATTTTCAAGATCAGCAGCACAGTTCATGGACCCTGATTGCGAGTACTGCAGATATAGGCAACAGCCCCCCCCCCCCCCCCCTCCATTTCCACATATGGAAGTTTCAGAACTGGCTGGTTAGTTCAAAATACAAGGCATTCAGGCATACCACCATCCACTACTTCTTGATCCTGGTTACCACCCTAGGTCAGTTCACAATGATGAACTGGCAATACAAGCCACAGCTCACAGAATTTCCCTGTCCAGGGTGAGGCTTCAGACTACGCAAACCTATGCTCCCTTGGCCGTCTTCCTTCCTGACAGTAGCTCACAGTCTCCCTGTACAGTTTTGCCCCAGTCTCACTTCTTCCTTGGCCCCTCCCCCCTTCAGCCCTGTGTCTTCATCACTATATCCTCCATCACTTCAGAGACGCTTTCTCCCTCTCCCATAATACTAGAACTTGGGGGCATCCACTGAAGTTGTTGGGAAAGACAAAAGGAAATTCATGCTTACTCAATGAGTAATTAAACTGCGGAACTCACTGCCAGTGGACGTAGTGATGGCCACAAGTATAGACGGCTTTAAGATGAATGGAGATGAAAAGAATAATTACTTTAGCCTCACTGTCTCTTGACCCCCCTGTCTTTTTAGCCTCACTGTCTCTTGACCACCTTCTCCGGCACTTCTCTCCCCCCCCCCCCCCCCCAGTCTATATCTCCTCCTCATCTGAGCCTGCTTTGGCGGGGAGGGTGGGGTACAAATTGAATAAATAAATAAATAAATCTTAAGCACTACAAAGTATCTTCAGAGCCCCCCTGTCTTTTTAGCCCTCTCTCGCCCCAATTCCATACCTCTCTTCATTTCCCTCAAGCTGCCTACTTGGCACAGACTTCCTTTAGGTTTTTTTTTCCCCAGCTGATTGTCTTCTTCGAATTCTTTCTTTTAGACTCTTTTCTTTTGGGTTTCCCGACCCTTAACTTTCCTACATCCCAAGATCCTATCCCAGGCCACATTTAATCCCAACTAAACTGACAATATAGCATAGATGATTCCATAACAGTTTCATAAAGCCAAGCCACATCTTCATCTTCTTGCACAGCATCCCAGCCCTCTTTAATACCTCATTAATACCAAACTCAACTCCAACAGTTACTCGTGCCAGGGGGCCACAGTGTAGAAACAAGGTTACATCTCTCCTTATATATAATTGAGTAAGAACATTCTATATGAACATTCTAAATTTGGCCCCTTTAGTGTATGGACGCTTGAACTGTCAGTCAGAAGACGCTGGCTGGGTTGACTGGCTGCTTTGTGCAGTCCCGCCCAGCGTTTCAAGGTCTTTTGCATATGGAAGCTGATTGGACTTCACTGCATTCCACACCTCAAACTCACCCCCCTCCCCGCAAGGCAGTTGGAATGTCAGTTGCATATGGAACCTTCAAGGTCTTTTGCATATGGAAGCTGATTGGACTTCACTCCATTCCACACCTCATGAAGCCTGCTGAGGGTGGGGTCTGAGGAGGAGGAGGAGGAAGAGAAAGAGGAGGACCTCAGACAGATACAATGCCATACTCCCCACCCTCCAAACAAGCTGTTGCCAGTCTCCAGGTGACAGCTGGAGAGCTCTTAAAGCTCTGGTGCTAATTCAAAGTGCTGCAATTTGTCGACAGAGTAGTGTTTTGGCAAATCTTTAGGAATTGTTTGGTGCATTTACGATGAGGCACCCACCCAGAGCCTCTGGCATTTTCTCACTCTGCTGGCATCAAAACCAATTTAAGGCAAAATAAGAGGCTACTGAGAGGGGAGGAGATAAAGTTGCCAGCTTTAGGTATGGAAAATCCTGGAGATTTGAGGAGTGGAGGCCGGAGAGGGGGACCTCAGACAGGTTACAGTGCCATAGACTCCACCCTCCAACCCAGCTATTTGCTCCTGGGGAAGTATTGTTGCCAATCTTGGCCCAGCAGCCATCAAACCATTCTCTTCAACCCCCTGCTGTGCAGCTGACTTTCCCCTAGGGTTGCCAATCTCCAGGTGGGACCTGGAGATCTCCCACTGCTACAATTGATTTCCAGATGACAGAGATCAGTTTCCCCTGGAGAAAATGGCTGCTTTGGAGGGTAGACCCTATGACATTATACCTGCTGAGTCCTTCCGCCCCCCCCAATGCTGCCCTCTACAGAATCCACCCCCCAAACCTCCAGGTATTTCCCTCCTTAGAGTTGGCAACCCTACTTTCCCCTCAGTGCCTGTTGGTAGGCAACTAAGTTTGGTCCAGTCACCTACTTTGCCCTTTGGGAGAAAACATATTGGGGCCAATCCTGATAGGGTTGCCAACTCCCGATGGGAAATTCCTAGAGATTTGAGGGATGGAGCCTGAAGAGGGTGAGGTTTGAGGAGGGGTGGGACCTCAGACAGGAACAATGCCATAGACTCCACCCTCCAAACCACTCAGTCCCTCATGGGGAACCATTGTTGCCAATCTCCAGGTGAGGGCTGGAGACCACTCAAAATTACAATTGCTCTGCAGAAGGGAGGGCGGAAGTCAGCTGAAGTCAAAGGGGCAGATAATGGTAGGTTGATGGTTAGCTGCGAAGGAGATGGGGTTGCCAACTCCAGGCTGGCAAATTCCTGGGGATTTGAGGGGTGGAGCCTGGAGAGGGTGGGGTTTGCGGAGGGGTGGGACATCAGACAGGTAGAATGCCATAGACTCCACCCTCCAAACCAGCCATTTCGTCCTGGGTAACAATTGTTGCCAATTTCCAGGTGAGGGCTACAGATCACTCAAAATTACAACTGCTCTTCAGGGAGCAGAGATCAGTTCCTCTGGAGAAAACAGTGGACTCTGCTATTATACCCTGCTGAGGTCACCACAGCAAAATGACACTGTTTGCCCAAAGCCAGAGCACTCCCCCAGAGCCTCTTTCTAGATCCCATTGTATTTATTTCCACAACGGGCTTTACTGCTAGTAATATCATAAATGACTGTGCACAGGAACAGCTGGTCACAGAGCCAACCAGAAGGGTAATGATCGAGAACTTGGTGAGGCTTGGAACCCAGTAAAAGATGTCGGGAACAGTTACCACAATGCTATAAAGCTCCACATTCATATCAATGGAAACATGCCCTTAAGCCCCAAAACAATAACACTTGATTTCAAAAGTGGAAACTTTACAAAAATGAGTGCAACACTTAAAAGGAAGCTGAAAGGGAAACACAAGAGAGTCAGATGCCTAGGTAGACAGCAGTGTTCCCTCTAAGCTGAGTTACTGTGAGCTAGCTCACAGTTTTTTCACCTCATGCTCAAACATTTTTGTCTTAGCTCAGGAAGGATAGCTCCAGAGCAAACTAATTTATGCAGTAGCCTGACTGCTTGCTCACAACTTTAATGCCAGTAGCTCACAAAGTACAATTTTTGCTCACAAGCCTCCACACAGACAGTAAATACTTGGGCTTTCAAAAGGTTCTTGACAAGGTACTTCACCAAAGACTCCTGAGTAAGCTTGACAGTCACGGGATAAGAGGACAGGTTCTTCTATGGATTAAGAATTGACTAAATGAAAGGAAGCAGAGAACAGGAATAAATGGCAGTTCTCTCAATGGAGGGAAGTAAGCAGTGAGATCCCACAAGGATCAGTATTAGGGCCGGTGCTCTGTGATTTGTTCATAAATGATCTGGAACCGAGGATGAGCAGTATAGTGGCCAGGTTTGGAGAGGACACAAAATTATTCAAGGCGGCAAAAAAAAACCAAGGCTGTGAAGAGCTCCAGAGAGCTCTCTCTCTCTCTCTCTCTCTCTCTGTCTCTGCACTACATTACTTTAAAATGCAGATGGTGGCTCAAATAATAGAATTAATTTTATCCCACGTTTCTTCCAAGGAGCTCAGAGAGGTATACATAGTTCTCCCCTTCTCTGTCACAACCACCCCACAAGTCGGTTCAGGTTCAGAGAAGGCAACTGGCTCAGTGGCTGAGCCACTCATGGCACACTGGAAGTTTGACCTCAGGTCTTCCCAGTTCTAGTCCAGCATTCTAACTAATACACAACACTGGTTCTCCCCAAGGGGGCAGAAACACACCCATACATAGAAAATTACAATGTCCGGGATAATGCTACGCTAGAACCTTTTTCTCTGACCTGCTAATTTTATATTGAGAAACAAATGGTTCTTCAAGGGGGGCACATTTAATCATGTGAGCCCCCTAAACGGTACAGCTGAGACACATGCTTCTTACTTACTGCCTCAGAAGATAGGTTTCATACACAGCTACATTTGTGCTCCATTTCAGCATACCCTACATGACCTTACTGTATTCCTGACCTACTGTAGAAGAATTCCTTAGGTCAGACTGGCGAGACTAGTTGTGTCTGCAGTAAAAGGAGGTTGCAAACCTATAATTAAAAATGAAAAGAAAAACATATGGCGTGTAGACACAAAAACTGAGACCCAAGTATTTTGTGTGTACTCTTTGGCTTGAGATGCCTGCCTAGATGTGCCTGAATAGATTAAGAAACCATACAAATGAACAGCAAATTACTGAATTTGAAGGGAGACAGTTTGAAAATGAAAACCCACACAGAAGATCTGCTGTACATGCATATTAACATATTCTAGGAATGAAAAGAACTGCAAATGAGGATGAGAGAGTAGATCTCAAGACATTTATGTTTCACTTGTCTGTTATGATGGCCACTTTAAAGAACATCTTCTGAGCTAGTTATGATCTGTAATGTTCATTATCTAATACTGAACACACTGCTTGTGTGGGCTGATTCAATTTGAAAACCCAAACATGGAAGCAGGTTTCTGTGTATACAGGTGATACACATCTGGTTTCATGTAACAATGCTTGGGATGAATATATCATTTGATGCACGTACATATCTCACAGACACCAGTAATTGTACATTAATGACTGGAGCAGAATTCATGCCTGTACTCTTAAAATTTAGGGCTCATTTGTGGCTTACCCTGAATGATGGAATATATGACTTAAAGGGGGGGGGGAAACAGAACCTGAAACATGAACTTTCTGAAAGGGGCAATTATGATGAAAATGGGTTTTATACTAGAAGCAAGCAACTGAAAGCAGTGGCATACCAACCAGAATATTCTGTTCAGCATTCAGGGCCAGTTCTCCACCCAGCCAACTAAAAGTAGGTGCCCAAAGCACTGGTAGCACTACAGGAGTCAATAACATGAGGAAAGACGTGGTTTGTGCTCATCACTGCCCCTGACCACCAGCTGGGTTTGAGGTGAGCCCCACTGGCATCATTACTAGGGCTTGGTTTGCACCCAAGTACAACCACTGGCATCATTACTAAGGCTCGGCTTGCACAAAAGTACAACCTTTGTCTCCTCACTCCTTGTGTTTCTGAGCACATGAGCATCTTCACAGGTAGACTCCACACTGAACCTAAAAAAGCCTGTCTATCCACAGTTTATATAATGGATGAGCAAAGTTTGAATACAGTGAAGTGACTGTACACAACTATCAGTTTTTTCCCAATGCCACACATCCCCTCCACCTGTCTTTCCTACACATAAAAAGTCAACCCGCTTTTAGCTAGTGGGGGCAGGTACACAACAAAGCAAACAAATGTTCATTTCACACACAGGCTCTCACTCATGCCATATTTGAAACAACTCTGAAGATAGTTCCACACTTTGACCACTTTTCTATATGGATGTCACCTATAAGGGCACCATCACGTGCGACAGATTAACATGTCCATACTGCTAGGTGAACAGGTAGAGCAAAGCCATGATTGTGAGCACAAACACTCAGGAACTTTGGATCATTGCCCACAGTAAGTCTGGCCAATCTTTGTTCTCCATGGTAGTGCTCACAGACGATCACCTAAATAGACACGTGAACAGTACACAGTGCACTCTGCATCAGTTTCTGGAATCCTGACTATGCTTTCTTAGGGACC
>NW_015173701.1:538746-540101 GCF_001447785.1 Gekko japonicus | reverse complement strand
CTATTCCCAAGGACACATATTTAAAGAAAGCAACAATATTTATTTATATTTATTTATACATTCAAATTATAGACACCCTCCCCCATGCATATGTTTTGCTATGTTTTAATGCTGCACCAACCAGACACATTCTGTAGTAGTTTCTGCAATAGCTTTCTTTCTGAAACTGCTGAAACCACAGGAATTGCGGAAGAATGTACTTGGTGTGATACTGCACAGAGAAACATTGTTCCATGCCACTATGTACCTGAGAACAGTATGCAAGGAGAAAAACAGATAAAAATAAACCTGCCGTTAGTTTCTCCAAGTACCAAAACAGACATAAAAACCATCCAATCAGTTTCTTCAATGTGATCACCTGCAGAGCTTTTAGAAAGCAATCCACTGGGGTTAAGCCCAGATACTCTCCTGAAGCTCTCTTAAAGAGCTATATTAAAGGATTAAGCTTTGAAAGATGTTTTGATGAGGACACTTGCTTCTTCGTGCTCTACCCCCTTTGTCTTATGTCGCTTCCTTGTTTAGAAAAACGGGGGGGGGGTTGTCTCACCACTTCAGTCTCCATAACTGGCTCATGTCTACAATTGATAGAATTCCCCTTTGAGTCAGTTTCATCATTTCCTCTACTTTCTCTTCATTTTTTTTTTTTACTGTTGAGCAAGAAAGGTGATTCACAGAAGGAAAAGAGAAGGACTAGAGAACCAACACAGCAAAGTACAAAGTACAAAGCGCAGGGAGAGAGAGAGAAAGAAAAGGAATTTTAGCGTTCTGCAGCGAACTCAGACTTTGAGGCATCCGTCCATTTGGGAAAAGGCATAAAATCCAGAGAGAAAAGAAGCAGGAATATAGTTGGACAGTGGCTGTTAAACTGTGGGGCAGTCCCATCTTAGGGAGTTCCTCGACCTCTGAAGGAAAGAGAAAAACGGAGGCAAGTCGGGCGGGATCCTGAGGCAGAAGAAACCCAAGAATCTTTCTTCAACCAATAGCGAGTAAACAGAAGCGCTGAAGACACCGAGCAGAGAGTCCTCCTCTACCAGATTGGGAGAGGGGAGAGGAGTGTCGCCGCCCCCGCTTGCCCCATCAACCTCAAACCGCTTTGGAAAGTTCTGTTTCGTGGGACTGACCCGCTCCTCTTCAAGGTGCAGTTGGGGAGGGGGGCGGAGACCCTGCCTTGTATCCCCCCCTCCTCCCGAATCTTATCTTTCCACAGGGCAACGTGCGAAGCCTGTGGAGCGGCGGGGGGGGGGGGGGGGGGGAGGGGAGGAAGGAAAGCACATCTCAGGGCTCTGGTGGACCATCAGCAGCATCTACGAGCTCATGCTTGGGACTGAGGGTCTCAGGTGGTCAACAGGGTCTCA
>NW_015173701.1:531881-538662 GCF_001447785.1 Gekko japonicus | reverse complement strand
TCGGGGGGGGGGGGGCGCTGCTCCTCTCCTTCTTCTCCTCCTCCTCACCGAGTCGGCGGCCTGGACTCTCCTGTGCAGCGGGAGAAGAGGAACTAGGAGGCGGCCCCCGTCTTGCCTGCGAGTGGCCAGAAAGAGGCCGGCCGAGATCCTCCCGACACCCACTCTCCGTGGCCCTGCTGAGATTGGAAACAAAAACGCCTCCCGCCCGAAGCCGGTCCGGAAACAGGCCCAGGCGCCCTCCTCTCGATTTCTCCCCAGCCTCTCGCAAGAGCTGCTCTCGCCGCGGCCTGCGGCCACAGCGCCCCCTGCCGCCGCCGCGGCCCGCTGCCCAGGGTCAGGTCGACAACCACCACCACCAGCACCACCCCCCGCCCCCGCTGGCGATAGCTTCTTTGGAATGCTTGCCCTTCACATCGTCATCATCATCATCATAATACCACCTCTGAGGATGCCAGTCACAGCTGCTGGCGAAACGTCAGGTACTACAATGCCAAGACCACGGCCATACAGCCTGCAAAATCTACACCAACTAATAATAACAATGTTACGCAGAAGAAGAGTTGTTTTTTAAATACCTTTTATCTACTTTAAGGAGTCTGAAAGTGGCTTACAATTACTTTCCCTTCCCCTACCCTAAACAGGCCTCTCCTGAGGCAGGTGGGGCTGAGAAAGTTCTGAGAGAGCTGTGACTGGCCCAAGGTCAGCCAGATGGCTTCATGTGGAGGAGTGGGACATCAAACTGGGTTGTCCAGGTTACAGTCTGCTGCTCTGAACCATTGCACTACACTGGCTCCCTAACCCACACACACCATCACACTAAATCTCACAAATCAGCAAAGAGTGCTGTGGCGTCTTCACTTTGAGGTGGTGATGGCTGAGTGGCCTCTATACCCAGGATGGCACAAGCCTTAAGTTTTGTCTTTGAGGACCTCTTGGTTGTTTTGGCTGAAGTAGACTGACATAGGTCAGGCATTTATCCCCAAATACTACAGAGAGCTCACCCCTCCCCCTGTTATTACCATTGCCCTCAGATTCCCTTCAGCATTATTCATCTCTGAATGGCAGTTTTCAAATATTCCCCTATTCTATAACAAACTTATCTCCTGGATCCATCCTCATTTCCTTTTTGGTATTTTTTTGTATTTTTTTCAATATGTGCATGAGTGTGTGTGTGCGTGTGGAAGTCATGGCAACCTCTGGTGACTGACCTAGAGGATATTCAGAGAGGCCTACTGGGGACCTAGAGGATATTCAGAGAGGTGGCTGAATAAAGCCTGCCCCCGCCTCCCAACTGCTAGTATTCCAAGGAGGTCTCCCATCCAAGTAAGTGCCAGAGATGACCCTGCTTAGCTTCTGAGACCTGACAAGATCGGGCTTGTCCGGACCATCCAAGTCAGGGTGCTCCACCCTCATTTTCTAAGCAGCAGACATTATTATTTTCTCTCCCCAACACTCTTGACCCCCCCCCCACAAGGTAGCTTCTGCCCTTTTCATCCCACTGAAAGTACTGACAAGCCCAAAGCTCTCTAATTGGCCCTTATCCTTCTTAGCCTCACAGATAATTTAGATCCATTTTGTCACCATGTCCTGTTAGACTCCCTTTGTGGCATCAGTCTGTGCAGCTCAGTCCTCAGTGAGCCAGTTTGGCGTAGTGGTTAAGTGCGCGGACTCTAATCTGGGAGAACCAGGTTTGATTCCCCACTCCTCCACTCCCAGTTGCTGGATGACTTTGGGCAAGCCATAGTTCTGTCGAAGCTGTTCTTGAAAAAGAGCAGTTCCTGTCAGAGCTCTCTCAGTCTCACCTACCTCACAGGGTGTCTGTTGTAGGGAGGGGGAAAGGAGTTTGTAAGCCGCTCTGAGACGCCTTTGGGTAGTGAAGGGCAGAGTATAAATCCAATATCTTCCTCTTCTTCTCTCTTCTCTAGGGTTGCCAACCTCCAGGTGGGGCATGGAGATCTCCTGGAATCATAACTGGTCTCCAGTCTTCACAAATCTGTTCCCCTGGAGAAAATGGCTGCTTTGGAGGGTAGACTCTGTGGCACTATACCTTGCTGAGCAGTCTTCCCTCCTCAAACCCCTCCTCCCCAGGCTCCACCCCCAAATCTCCAGGAATTTCTCAACCCAGAGTTGGCAGCCCGAGTCTTCAACTAGTTCTCTTCCAACTTTTCTGTTTGTACATTCAAACTTTTTCCAGAGGGGAGGTTGTCCTCCGCTTTCTTTTTCCCATGGGGGGGGAGACACTCAAGAATGTGTTCTTGGACTTCTGCTATTCTCTTTCTGCATGCTGTCCCTGGGTGACCTCATCACCTTTATGCTGATGTGACAAGGTGCCTCTCTGCCTCAAAATGTTCCTCCTCTATCTAACCCCACATCTCTAACTACCTATCTGATATTTCTGCAACTCAGTGCCTCCAGACCAGCTTCCTCATAGTGTCTTCCAAAACTCTCTTTTTGTTGTGTTCCATATAAACTGGCAGCATCACCACCACCACTCTGTTAGATTCAAAGTCTTGGCATTACTTGGTCTGTCAACAAGTCATGTCACTTCTGCCCACACAACAAATGCAGTCATTTCTCTCTGCCCCTTTGGCAAAAGCTGCAGTTCATGTTCTCGTCATTTCTCATCATGACTGCTACAGTCTCCTGCTCTGTGGCCTCCACTGTCAGACCTCATCCTTGTCACAACCAGCCCAGAACTCTGTCATCAAATAACTGACCATTCTCATAACTACACAAGATTTTGGGGGTGGGATCTGGGGAGGGTGGGGAGGGGTATATAATGCAAGAGAGTCCATCCTCCAAAGCAGCAATTTTCTCCAGGGGAACCCGTCTTGGTCATCTAGAGATCAGCTGTAATAGCAGGAAATCTCCAGGTGCCAGATGACAACCCTAGGAAGTGACCCATCTTTTTGTTATTACTCTGTAAATTGCTATGCACATTATTGGCACTATATACATATTAGCAAAAAATGCATATAAATATTTTAATGAAAAGTAATATTTTTATAGTGTCCATCCATTAAACAAGTTTGTGAGGTAGGATAAGTTACTTTTTTAACCATTTTACAGATGGTGATTTGAGGCTAAGTCCAATGCACACATGACAAAGTCCATGTTCTGGGAGTTCCCTGCTGGGAACTTCATTCAGATGAGAACCACAGCACATAAAAAGAAAGGGCGTAAGCCTTCCCCAGCACACAGATACACCATTTCCCCTGTCTGATAGAGCCCCAGGGAGTTGCTGTTTGCAGGCTGGGGAAACTTACATATACTTAAAGGTAAAGGTAAAGGTTCCCTTGCTCGAAAGCCAGTCGAATCCGACTCTAGGGTTGCGGTGCTCATCTCCGTTTCAAAGCCGAAGAGCCAGCGCTGTCCAAAGACGTTTCCGTGGTCATGTGGCTGGCATGACTAACCACCAAGGCGCACGGAACGCTGTTACCTTCCCACTGAAGTGGTACCTATTTATCTACTTGCAATTTCTTGCTTTCGAACTGCTAGGTTGGCAGGAGCTGGAACTAGAGACGGGAGCTCACTCCGTCATGCGGCACCCGGGTCTCGAACTCCTGAACTACCGACCTTCCACAGCCTGCAGTTCAGCGTCTTAACCACTTGAGCCACCGCAGCTCCTTACATATACTTATGACTACATATATGTTTTCCCCACAACACAAATATATCAAAAGAGAACAACCGTGATAACCTAATTAACAATTATTTTTATATTTAAATGAACAGTGCATTACATATGTGAAAAATTGTATTTACAGGGCTTGATGTGCCTTTAATTAGGATACACTATGATGCGTGAAATGTTTTCCCCTCTAAGAAGACGTGTCCTGTTTTGACGAACTCTCTACACAGAAGGACTGAAGTTCCTATTATTGAATCCTTTAAAGGTTTTGAACTGTAGATAAGAAGAAACAAGTCTGTCATACAATTTTTCACATGTTATATGTAATGCACTGTTTATTTAAATATAAAAAAGGAATTGCTACTTAGGTTATCACAGTTGTTCTCTTTTGATATATGTGTTTCCGTGATTCTCTCTCCCTGTTTGTTCCCACATGACAAATAGCAGCTCTCTGGGGCCATTTCAGGTTAGGAAAATGGCAGCTAAGGGAGGCTGAACTCCTTCTCTGCACACTTCATAGTCCCAGTCTGAATCAAGCCCCCATGCTCCTTGGAACTGAGCACATCTGATCCAAAGTCCTCATGGCAGCCATCTGTCCACCATGTCAACTTTTTAACTTGTGAGTCGAGTTGGCTGTGGGAGGAAAAGTGAGGCGGGTTGCCCCCTTTTTTTCTAGAAAGATTTCTGCACCTTTAACAGCAGCTTTCAGGCAGACGTTAAAAACATAAAAACATAAACAGAGCCTGCTAGCTTAGGCCACGTGTTTAAAGTGCACTGTGGAAGTTTTCGTTCTGGCATAAGATTCTTGAAGTTTATATAAATCTAATGACGTATGAATTTGTAATAGTCTTTATTTGGTTCACACATTGTTTATAAGTGAATCTTCATAGTGGTTTTGTGTGTGGGTTTTTTTGCCATTTATAGTACTGTGTTCCCTTACGTATTTTATCAACAAAAGCAGAGCACGTAAAGAGATCTGTAAACATCCAAGCAGATTGGCTGAGCAGACAGACCATCCAGGAGAGGGAATGCTCTCTCAAGAAAGATCTATTCCAATTAATCATCCCTTACTTCGGTCTTCCACTGGTGGATCTATTTGCTTCAACAATGAACCATCACCTGGGCCAGTTCTTCACCAGATTCTTCCATTACAAAGCCAAAGCCTTGACATCGCCTTGGTTTGCTGTTCATCTTTCCTCCCATACCAGTAGTACCCAAACTAATTAGGAAGATCAAGGAACAGGGTGCAGAAGTCATATCAGTGGCACCATTTTGGCACCATTGTCCATGGTTTTCAGCCCTTCAAGAAATGTCCATCGCTCCACCCCTGAGGCTTCCTGTATCACCAGACATGCTTCAGCAAGGCCCAATCTGGCATCCACACCCATAGTGGTTGCATTTGACTGTCTGGAAATTGAAAGGGGCAACTTTCAATTGACTATCAAGATCTACAACTTTACATGGAAAGCATTTGTTAGATGGTATAGGAGGAAGAGAGTCGATCCCTTAAATCTTCAAGTTAAGTCTGTCTTGGTTTTTCTACAAGATGGGATTGCCAGCGGTTTAAAGGAACCTACTCTTAGATGACAGGTAGCAGCACTGTCAATGGTGTTACCTCAGTTTAAAGGCCTTAGTCTCTCAAAACACCCCCATATACGACACTACCTCAGGGGTGCAGCCCTAAAGGACCTGCCACAGATTCATAGATTTCCCACATGGAAGCATCACACCCAGGCCTGTAGCTACAGTGGGGCATCTCGGGGCCTGGCCCCCTAATTTCTTGTTAAGACCCCCACAACTTCCACCCAGGCCCCTCAGCTCTCTGGGCTGCCTGGAGGACTCCCCACCATCACCCCCTTCCCCAAGCATGGCTTGCTTTTCCACATAGGCAGGCAGAGTGCGAACACTGCAGAAGTGAGTCTTTACAATTTTTATCTTATTTTGTGATGTCAGTGCCCCCTGACTTATTTAAAGGCCCCCCAAATTACAAAATCCTGACTACGGGCCTGGTCACATCGTGCTCTCCGCGCTGACTAAACCAACATCTGAGCCCATTAGGGAAACCCCTCTAACATGGTTGAGGATGAAGACCCTCCTTCTCACAGTGATTATTTCAGCGAGAAGAATATCGGAGCTCAGTGCACTAGCCATCAAAACTGAGCTATGCATCTTCCACAAAGATAAAGTAGTTATGAGAACCAACCCAACTTTTACACCAAAGGTCAATTCAACCTTCCACAGAACCCAGGAAATCTGTCTTCCATCCTTCTGCCCCAGCCCCAGCCTCCTGAGGAAAAGGACATGGCACACACAGGATGTGAGGAGAGCACTTTATGCCTACTTATGCAGAACCAAGCACATTAGAAAAACAGATACCTTGTTCATAAATATTTCCCCACCAAATGCAGGAGGAAAAATGTCTAGATCAGCAATCAGTAGTACTATTAAAGCCTGTACCATTAAGGCCTATAAGCTCCACAAGTTAGTCATCCCAATCGGAATTACAGTGCACTCTGTAAGGAGTGCTGCCGCTAATGCGGCATTTGCCAAACACGTCATGGTAGAAGAGGTTTGCAAAGCAGCTACATGGTCTTCCATCTCCATATTTATAAGGCATTATAAAATAAATGCTTACAATTCATCTGCTGCTGCCTTTGGCATATCCTAGACACAGATGATGACCCACCCAGAAAATGAGGACACTGCTTTGGGAGGCCTCACCAAGATGTCCTCTGCCTCAGAGGGAAAATGAAGCATTGGATACTTACCATCACGGGTCTTTTTGTAGAAAAAGAGCGGCAGGAGCTCATTAGCATACAGTATGCTAACGAGCTACTAGGCTATTAGCATAATAGCTCATTAGCATATGCAACACCCCCTGATATCGCCGGAAGTGATGTCAGAAGGGGAAGCAAAAGGGGGGGGGAAGGCATCTTCAAAAGCCTCCCCTCCCCTTCCCTTCCCTGGAGGGGGGAGCGAAGAGAGAAGGGGTTTAAAGTTTAAACCCCTTCTCACTAGAGTTGGGCCACGGAAGGAGGAAAGAAGGAAGGAAAGAGAGAGAGAGAGAGAGTAGAGAGAAGGAACGAAGGAAGGAAAGGGGAAAAGAAAGAGAAGGAAAGAAGGAGGGAAAGAAAGAAAGAGTGAGAAGGG
>NW_015173701.1:520258-531751 GCF_001447785.1 Gekko japonicus | reverse complement strand
AAGCCTCCGCCGCCACCCCACCCCCCCCGTGGATCCCTCACTTACCCCGGGAGGCAGTGGGGAGCGTCTTCTGGCCTCCCCTGGTCTGCAGCGCTCCAGCACTGGCCCAGGGAGGTGGCGACGGGCGTCCTCTGGCCTCCCTGGGGTCACAGCACTCTGGCGCGGGCCCCAGGAAGCTGGCGACGGGCCTCCTCTGGCCTCCCTGGGGCGGCAGCGCTCTGGCACAAGCCCCAGGGAGCCAGCGACGGGCCTCCTCTGCTCTCCCTGGGGCCACAGCGCTCCAGCGCAAGCCCCAGGGAGCTGGCGACAGGCCTCCTCTGCTCTTCCTGGGGCCACAGCGCTCCGGTGCGAGCTGGCGACGGACATCCTCTGCTCTCCCTGGGGTGGCAGCGCTCCGGCGCGAGCCCCAGGAAACCCACAATGGACCTCCTGGAGCCTTCCTGGGGCCGCAGCGCTCTGGCGCGAGCCCCAGGGAGCCGACGACAGGCCTCCTCTGGCCTCCTTGGGGTGGCAGCGCTCCGGCGCGGGCCCCAGGAGACCAGCGACAGACTTCAGCACAGAGAGCTGGGGCGGGGCTTGCTGCCACCACCAGAGGAGAAGGACCCTTCACGATAAGTATCTAAGTATCCACTCAACTGAGACCCAAATACTAAGAGTTAAAGTCCAAGAGCTCTTGGCTCACACTTCTGGGCATGCCCAGGTTTTAAGTACCTGTCTGCAGAGAGGAGAACACCCTCAGGGACAAACTACACAGTATAACATACGCAAGTCCATCACAGAGACTTGCAGCCATATTGCACTTACAAGTTCCCAGTGGGAACTCCTTTTAAGAGCACTGTGGGGGCCTGATTCAGATTGGTACTGTGTTGCAGGGGGGAGGAGCATTCTTGATAGAGTTGCCAACCTCCATGTGGGGCCTGGAGATCTCCTGAAATCACACCTGATCTCCAAATAACAGAGATCAGTTGCCCTGGAGAAAACGGCTGCTTTGGAGAATGGACTCTATGGCATCACACCCCATAGAGCTCGATCACTGCTCCAACCTCTGCCCTGCTTAGGGCTGTCAGGTCCCTCCCTCCTGGCAATTGGCAGAGGATGGCTTATGAGAAAGGCCTAGGCATCATCACTGGCATCACACAGGAAGTGATGCCTTCATGCCAGCAACATCCCCCCTTTTCTGACCCCTTCCTGATATGCAATGGGGAGTGTGTATTATAGTCTCTCATGTATCCTGTTTGTTGTGAATTTTAGTCTTAACTGTTTTTAACCTGTTTTATCGCTATTGCACTTTGTGCCTATGTAAGCCACCCTGAGCCCGCGTGCGGGGATGGGGTATAAATGAAATAAAATAAATAAATAAACATCCAAGCAACACTTTGGTATTCGGGCAAAAACTCTGTATCGTTGCTATGGTTTTTGTTGGTAATGCAATATAGATTGATTGAAAACAAATTCCCAAGCTCACAGGGGACTGGTTCCATTTGAGATTGCAGGGAGAGAGAGCTTATCCCCTCCCTGACCGGCTGTTCTCATCTCCTGACCAGAAATGGCTCTGGGAAACTATTCATTTGTGCCCTTGGGGAAACTTGTGTGGTACTCATGGGCTATATGTAAGTTTCCCAACCAGGGCAAATAAGGGCTTCCAGAGCCCTTTCAGGTCAAGGAAACAGGACACAAATACAGTGCAACGTATAGTCCTATGGTGACAGAATTGGTGCTTGGGTTTTCTTGCAGGTTCTGGATCCTGGGCCTGTCTCTCTATCAGGTTGCCCGTTGTTGGTCTGAATAGCCATTTTAGCTTGTCTGTAAAAAATAGTTTGCTCCTACTGAATGTCGCAAAAGAAAGCCAGAATTTGACTTAGGTTTGTTCGGGGGGTGGGGGTGGGGGGGTTGAGGGAGAGAGATGGGAAGTGCTTGGCTGTTGTCAAGAAAAAGTGTTCCCTAGCAACTTTTACACAGTCCGGAACAAAGTAGGCAAGCTTTTGTTATGCACAAGAGAGCTTATTTTCTAGCCACTCTCCAGAATGCGAAGCAAAAGGAGACACCTATGATCCTGGCAGCAGTTTGAATGGTGAGTAGCTCCTTTATAAATATTTTAAAAGAAGCACATCTGGCATCTCTTTGGTTTGTCCCCCCCCCCCCCCTTTTGTTTTTTTTTCCAGGCCAAATTCTTTTATACCAATTCTTTTAAAATGATTGCTTTCTGAGAAGGGAGGTATATATTATACTTGTTGCATCAAGTGTGTATTAATACACATCACTGTGGTACAATAGCAGGTTATCTAGATGGGTGTAACCGAGAGAGAGAGGAGCATCTAAATGTTTCTTTGCATTTCATTCTATGCATGAAAATTAACCGGTCAGTAAACCAGCTGCTTAGTATAAATCAGGATGATCGCCTAACTTTAATAATTATAATGATACCATTTCAACCACATAGGTGGAGAAAGTAGGATAGACATTCTAGTTCTGCCAGATCAAACACTATTATAGCTTTTTTATTCTATTGTCCCATTTCCACTTTTGAAGCTGCATGTTTTATGTTATTGCAAATGAGAATTGGGTAATACTTTTGACAAATTACACATTCTCACTCCCATTCTTATGCCCAGAACAATTTTTAATGTTGCCTTTTAATTTTCTCTCTGATCCACCCTTTTACAAGAAATGATAGTGTATACCCATAACTGTGGTGGTGTTACTGTCTAAGATGTGGGGCGGGGGGAACAGTTCAGCCTTTCCTAGTGGCAGTGTTGAAATTAACTAGCCCAAAAACTGCTTGTAAAGTGGTGTAGTCAATTTCCCCATCCCATTGACTTGTATGGAAGCAAACAGAATGCATAAAAGATTATGATTTCCCTCTGCCCCTAAATTATGTCTGTGCAGATATCATACTACATTAATGGCTTAAGACGAGTGCTACCACAGTAGCAGTAAGAGGAGATCTATGATTGTTGCTTCAGGGGGGGAAAATCTCTGTACACACAGATTGAATTTCCTCCTTCACTGAGCCTACAGCTGCTACCCCATCTGTCAAACCACCTCCTTTTTTCCTTTCACATCCTTCTTACAAAGACCTGTCCACATCAACCTTTCTCTTGTTCTAATTCATCACACCTTCACTTGTTCACATTATTTCTTCATCAAATATCATCTGTATGGCCCCTTTCAACTCTGTGGTTCTATGATCTCTTCTTTCATAGAATCATAGAGTTGGAAGGGGCCATACAGACCATCTAGTCCAACCCCCTGCCCAATGCAGGACCCCCTGCCCAATGTTTGCACTGCACACTTAGGCAAAGCACTGGTGGTATGTTACCAGTCCACCATGTGTCTCTGGCAGCTTATGTCACATTGTATTATAAAAAAAAACCTGCAGAAAAGGCGAGGAGCTGAATAGATGGCTTCTTCACAGCTAGCTCCAGCCTAAAACTAGTTGCAGCACATCATGACCCAATCCAGAACATGTCTAATCCCTACCTAATTGAAAGGGAGGGAGGAACAATATCAGCAGGCAATGGGGGGGTACAGAGTCCTTCCCCCCAAAAAAATCATTTTTTACTATTTTCTCTTGTAAGATGTTACTTTAATTAATTCAGCACCATCAGGAAACATCTCAATATAAGAGGTTTGGGAAAGAAGTACAAGCAGGGGGCTTGTTTAGCTCCTTATCACCAGGCCCTGTATGTAGGGATTTCCACAGCAACCCTGTCGGGTCTAGTTGGTCAGGTTTCGCTTTAGTCGTGAGATGTCGGTCCTGGTGTATGTGGACTTCTTTTCAAAAAGCAATTGACCAGATAAAGAGACTGAGTTTGGATTTTAATTAAACCTGGGAATTCAGAGAACCTGGTACAAATATTGGCATAACGTTTATCAGTATAAAGATATCCCAACCAGTTAACAAATAAGAACAATTTTGCCCCAGTCCTGCTTCCCTCTTGGCTCCTCCTCCCTTCAACTCTGTGTCTTCATTGCTAAATCCTCCGTCACGTCAGAGACTCTTTCTCTCTCCAAGAATACTAGATCTCAGGGGCACTCAATGAAGTCGTTGGGAAATAGGTTCAGAACAGGGAAAAGGAAATACTTCTTTACTCAACTGGTTATTTATTTATTTATTTATCCCTCCCTTCCCACGAGTAGGCTCAGGGCAGGTTGCAACAATAATTTACCATCCATAAGCAATTAAAGTAAATATTAAGTGATAAAAACAGTTAAAACAGTTAAAAGATGGGCATAGCAGCAATTACATATTCAGTCATCCAAAACTGGGAGTAACTGGGCCACAGCCGACCTATAAAGATCTTATCAGTAGCAGAAACTGCAGCAACTGCAGCAGGGAGACCAATTAATGATGCCCACTGCCTCACCTGAAGGCCTAGCGGAACAGCTCCATTTTGCAGGCCCTGCAAAACTGTACTAGGTCTCGCATTGGGAGCATGTTCCACCGGACCGGGCCAGGGCAGAGAAAGCCCTGGCCCTGGTTGAGACTAAGTGAACATCCCTTGGGCCGGGTATAACTAGCAGATGGTGATTCGCAGAGCGCAAGGCTCTCCAGGGCATATATGGGGAGAGGCAGCCCCTTAGATATGTCAGTCCCAGGCTGCATAGGACTTTGAAGGTGGTAACTAGCACCTTGAAATGAATCCGGTATGAAAAGTACTGGGTTCGCCGCATGGAGGACTCGGACGACGACATACTGTAGCACAAGTTTATTGTACTTAACACAAACAAAGACTAACTCTAACGGCCAACATATCCACCCAGCAACCCCCATTCCCATTGGAGGGTTTGAATGTCCCGCCAAGGTGGCTATTGGTTGGGGCTGGGGGATCCAGGATCCGAAGTTTCCATTGTTCTATGATCCAAGCTCTGGCCTGTTTCGCGGACCCCTGGTGGCAGTCCACGTACATAACACCCCTCCCCCCATAGTTCCGACTCTGCCTATGTCACGTAGTCCTGCAAGTATGCGGGGGGCCGGCGCTCCCGTGTGGAAAGCTGGGGGGCCGGCACTGGCTCACTAACCTCTGGTTCCAGCTGCTTGGCTGTGTGGTTGCGCCACACAGCCAAGGGGTGGCTGCGCCAGTTGTGGGGCCGGCTGTCGGGCTATAGGTTCGATTCCCTCCGGAAGAGAGCCGCCTGGCATAGCCTCTTCGCTGGGATGGGTTTTGGCTGGGATGTCGGGTTCCTGAATGGGAACGCCCGTCCCGGTCGTCAACTGGGGGGGGGGCGGCTCCGGGAGTTGCTGCCTCCGCAGTTGATCGATGTGTCTCTGCAGAAGTCGACCATCCTCTGTTGACACCTCATAGGAGACTGAACCCTTGACACGGCCCGCTATCCAAGGGGGTCCGGACCTGTAGTTCCAGAGGAACACTGGGTCCCCTGGGAAGAACCCCCTCGAAGCCTCCCGCTGTTCGGTCAACCTCCTCGAGCCCGGTGCCCGGTCGGGGTGCAGTCGATCCAGCAGCATTATCGGGTGCTGGCCCATTAGCAGTTCGGCGGGGCTGTGACCTGTGATGGGGTTAGGCGTCATCCTGTAGGTCAGGAGGAACCGGGCGAGACGGAACTCCCAGTCCCCTTCTGAAATCCAGCTAAGGGCTTCCTTCGCGGTCCGCACCATCCGCTCTGCCTGACCGTTGGTCGTGGGGTGGAAGGGTGCCGAGCGGATGTGCCTGATCAGATTCCTCTGTAGGAACTCCTGGAACTCCGCAGACGTGAAGGCCGCCCCATGTGTCCGGCAGGCCGTGTGTGGTGAAAAGCCGGCGTAGGGATCTAATTACTGCCTTGGTGAAGGTGGTGGCCATGGGGCTGACCTCCAGCCATTTGGAGTAGGAGTCAACCGTGATTAGGAATGTTAGTCCCTGGAATGGTCCGGCAAAATCGAGATGTAGCCAGGACCATGGTTTGCGGGTTGACTCCCAAGACTGTGAGGGTGCGCTTGGCAGGTTGGGCTGAACTTCCTGGCATGTCTGGCACCTCCGGACCCATGACTCGATCTCGGCATCATCCCCGGCCACCACACGTAGCTCCGAGCCAGTGCCTTCATCCTCACAATGCTGGGGTGTGCCTCGTGGAGGGCCGCAAGGACCCTCTGTCTAAGAGTGCCAGGAACCACTACTTGGTCTCCCCATAAGAGACACCCTTTGAGTGCTGACAGCTCGTCTTTATGGGTAGTGAACGCCGCGAACTCGGCCCCCGGGGAGGAAGCTGGCCAACCCCTCACCACCCAGCACAAGACCCGGGAGATAAGAGGGTCATGGTTTGACTTGGCCACGACGTCGGCAGCTTGCAGAGGGGGCTGCGGAAGGTCCTAAATGAGCAGAACCCCTGTGGCAGGCGCTGGGTCAGCGTCCACAACGGGGAGCAGCAGCCTGCTCAGTGTGACGGCATGGCCCATCGCTTTGCCCGGGCGGTGCTCCGGGCGGTACTGGTACCCCGCCAGGAAAAGTGACCACCTGAGCAAGGACAAGACTTGTGGCATTTGCTTGTCGGCAGCCAGGATGCCCAAAAGGGGCTTATGGTCCATAACAATCATGAAGGGGTGCCCATATACGAAGTTGTGGAATTTTTTTTACCCCTGCCACAATCGCCAACCCCTCCCTGTCGACCGACTTATCAAGGAGCCGACTTATCAAGGAGCCGGTGTAGGGGTTCCGCTACCGCAGCCTTGTGGGGCAAAAAGGCGTGGTAAAAATGTATTAGTCCCAAGAATGCCTGAAGTTCAGCTTTACAAGTGGGGACAGGAGCCTCCACGATGGCCTTTACTTTGTCCTTCGCTGGGTGCAAACCGGTAGCATTGACCCGGAACCCCAGGAAGTCCACCTCCGGAACCCCGAGGAGGCACTTCTTTCATTTCACTTTGAGTCCAGCCAAGTCAAAATGCTGCAGGACAGTGCGAAGACAGGAGGCGAATTCCCTAACCCCAGGAAGTCCACCTCCGGAACCCCGAGGAGGCACTTCTTTCATTTCACTTTGAGTCCAGCCAAGTCAAAATGCTGCAGGACGGTGCGAAGACGGGAGGCAAATTCGTCGGGGGTCGTGGTGGCAATCAAGACGTCGTCGAAGAATGGCGTCACTCCAGGGATCCCTTTTAACAATGAATCCATTAGTTGTTGGAAAATTCCCAGGGCGACGCTCACCCCGAATTGTAATCTCTTGACCTTAAACGCTCCCCTGTGGGTGACTATGGTCTGCGCGGTCGCCGTGGCCTCGTCTACTGCCAGCTGTTGGTAGGCTTGTGCCAGATCCAATTTCCCAAAAATCTTGGCCCCCACAAGCGAGGCCACGGCCCTTCATGAGCACTCATACCCAGTTCCGGTCGTTAGCCACGTGCTGGCCTTGCTTGTGGGGGCCAAGATTTTTGGGAAATTGGATCTGGCACATTTAAGCACCCCTCGACCCTGACTGTGATGCCCAGCGGCGCGAACCAGGCACTGCCCAGCAGACTGACCAGATTTCCCTCGACTACTATCAAGTCCAACGGTCCCTCGAACCCCTGGAACTATACCCGGAACGACCCCACCCCCCGGATAGGAACTGGGTTTCTTTGGAAGTCTACCAAGCTCGAGTGGGGTGGGCGCAAGCAGGGTCCCCCATTTGGGCAAAGTCTGCGTAGTGTGTCCACAGAAATGATGGATGCCGCAGACCCCGAATCCACTTCCATTGTGCAGGGGGACCCTTCGATCCGTACCGTTAGTTGGATCTTCGGGGTCGACTCTACTTTTGGGAGGTGGAGTACCTGCAGCGATGGCCAGTCCATGAGGAGGTAGAGGTCAGACGTCTCTGCATCCATCTCATGGGATTTGGTGGCCAGGCGGCATGGCTGCACGGGAGGCTGCTCGTACCGGCTTCTCTTTGACCGGCAGACACGAGTGAGATGGCCTTGTTTCCCACAGGTGTGGCACGTCGCATCACGGAAGCGGGAAGACTTGCGCTCGTGTGCCTTGCCGCAGCTGGCACATGAGGGCCACCCTGTGTGTTTCCCGGTTGATCCTGATGCCTCGGGACCTGGTGGCCTCCAACGCGAGGGCTGGTGGACGAGCGAGGGCTGGTGGACGAGTTCTTGGGGCCTGAGTTAGGGAGTATGAGGCGAGCTGCCGCTGGCTGATGATCTCGGTGAGAGGCCTTGTGGGCAATGACAAGTTGGAGGGCAACATCGAGCGTGATGTCAGTGGTCCCGATCAACCTTCTTCGCAGCTTCTGGTCGCTGATGCCCCACGCGAATTGCGTAAGGAGATTCTCTTCCACCTTAGTGAAGGTGCAACCCATGGCCAGTTGCCACAGGGCTGCAAGAAAAGCTGCGGCCGTCTCGCCCAGTTTCTGGACGCGGGTCTGGAACTCGATGCGCTTGGCGAGTGTGGTTGGCCAGGGCGTGAGGTAGCTCGTTAGCACATCGATGATCTCCTCGTATGAGCACTCGAGGATTGATCAAGGTGCGAGGAGGCTCTTTGCGAGGCAGACGGTATTCACTCCACATGTGCTTAGGAGGAGGTTTCGTCGTTTGCCCGGATCGGATACATCATTGTAGGCTAGATGGTAAGTCACTTGGTCGGTCCATGAGTCCCAGAGCTCGGGATGGGCTGGATCGTAGATCTCCAAGTTTCCCCGAGCAGAGGCCATGGCGAAGCGTTAGAGAAAAGCGGGGTTCCTTGAGGCGGTGCACTTACGGAGCTGGGCGCGTTGGCTGGAAGGATGTTCAGTGCTGTACTGGGATGCGAGCCAGGCCTGGCTCAGTGGGATCCCACCTTTGTCGCCACTGAAAAGTACTGGGTTCGCCGCAAGGAGGACTCGGACGACGACATACTGTAGCACACATTTAGTGTAAACACAAACAAAGACTAACTCTAACAGCCAACAGGGCCAACTATATACATATCCACCCTGCAACCCCCCATTCCCATTGGAGGGTTTGAATGTCCCACCAAGGTGGCTATTGGTTGGGGCTGGGGGATCCAGGATCTGAAGTTTCCATTGTTCTAGGATCCAAGCTCTGGCCTGTTCCGCGGACCCCTGGTGGCGGTCCACATACATAACATGGTACTCAACTGATAGCCAGTCCAATTGGCGGAGCACCGTGTGAATGCATGCCTGCACAGAAGTCGCATTCAGCAGGTGTGCCACTGTATTTTGCACCAGCTGGAGTTTCTGGTTCAGCTTCAAGGATAAGCGTGTGTAGAGTGAGTAATAGTAATTAAGCCTGGAAGTGACCATTGCATGGGTCACTGTAGCCAAGTCCTGAGGGGAGAGATAGGGAACCAGCTGCCTGATCTGTGGAAGATGGTAAAAGGCACACCTGGCAACTGTGGCGACCTTGGCCTCCATAGAGAGTGAGAAGTCCAGAGTCACTCCTAGGCTCCTCACCTTCTGGACCAGGCCCAACAGTGCCCCATCCAGGGTAGGGAGCTGGATTCATGAATCCACCTGCCCCCCCCCCCGGCTCAGGTACAAGACCTCCATCTTCGTAGGATGTGACTTCAAGTGACTCTGTCATAACCATCCAGCCACAGCCTCCAAAGCCCTGTCCAGACTTTCTGGGGTGGAGTCCGGGTGTCCGTCCAAGAAGAAATGGACAAATTTATGATCTCTCCCAGGGGGAGCTGAATACAATGCCCACAGGCTTTGACCAGCCAAGATGAGCATGGATTGAGGAGGCAAGTGGTAGGCTTCACAGCTGCCAGGATCTTGTCGACTTCCTGCTGGAATAGTCGGTTAAAATGGTCCAGCATTGGACCTGAAGATGAACAAGGGGCTTCCAGTTCCTTTACTGTGTGTCAGCGAGCTGCCAATGTGTCTTTCCAATATGTATTAGGCATGCCTAAAACCCCCTAGTGTCTAAACCTAGTGCCATGGTAACTGTAATCTGCTCTTGTGCGCATGTCCACCCTCACCCTCATGCGCTCATCTTCTCCTCGACTGCATTCCTTTCTATGTATGCTAGTCTTGCTTTGATGGAACGTTATCAACCCAAGGCCACAGGTGGTGTGCGGCAGGAGGCTTTTGCTTAGTCTGTAATGACTATGTAGTGTGGGAATAGTCTAATTGTTTAACTGTATAGAACCGTTGCATCTCAGGGTTTGGGCGCGCGATGCGCCGTCTAAGCGGGCGCGGGAACCTTATCTATTGGCTAGTGTAATTATGAACTTGCTTTAACCTGTCAAACACTCATCCCGTTATTCTGAACAGAGAATCTGTTCTAAGTGCTTCATGGCTTCAATAAAGTAAAACCTTCCTGCAAGTGTGTACTTCATTGCCTGCTGTGGGGTCTGACACTGTGGTCAGGAGGTCCTGGTGGAGCGACATTACTTTATCTACAAAATATCTCACAAATGCCTCACAGCCAATAGTCAGTTCCCTACTATTTTGCCTGCCTTGTGGCAGTGTAGTTAGTAACCACATAGTTCTAAATAATTGGGCAGGGTGTGAGTTTGTAGATGCAATGGAGACCGCATAGAACTCTTTCTTAGTGTTCTTCACTGCCATCTCATAGGCCTTCATAAATGTCCTACACAATGTTCTTGCCACTTCATCACGAGTATGCTGCCACCCTCGCTGTAGTCGTCTCAACTTGCGCTTCATCCTCCACAGCTCCGGGGTACAATTAAACTGTGGAATTCTTTGCCAGGGGAGGCAGTTATGGCCATGAGCATAGATAGCTTTAAAAGGGGCTTAGACAGATCATGGAGGAGTGGTCTTACTAGTCATGGTGACTGAAGGGAGCCTCTATATCCTCTGAATACCAGTGCTGGGAGGCAGAATCAGAGGAAGGCATCAGCCTCTATACCAGAGGTCTCCAGCCTTTTTGAGCCTTAAGTCACCTTTGTAATTCTGGGACAGCATTGTACCCACTGTTCCCTCTAAGCTATGGAGTCTTGTGAGCAAATACTCCACTTTGTGAGCTACTGGCATTAACGTTGTGAGCAAGCAATTCGGCTACTGCATAAATTAGTTTGCTCTGGAGCCATCCTTCCTGAGCGAAGAGAAAAATCTGTGAGCCGGAGGCTAAAAAACTGTGAGCTAGCTCACACTAACTCAGCTTAGAGGGAACACTGCCCACTGGCAAAATGGCTGTCATAGGAGCTAGCCAATAAATGGCTGCTGCAACTTATCTTTTTTTAATAAAGATTTTATTGGCTCCCCTAAAAAGGGGAGGTATTTCGCTTAAAAGAAAAAATGGGAAGGGTAGACAGTGGGAGAAAGAGAAAGCTGAGTGATATATAAACTGGTAAATTAAACTGTTAGTAATGTCCAATTAATCTTCTTGGGCTTCTTCTGTGTGTTGTCAAACTTCTTTTCTTAGTCCTGTCACATGTAGTTCTCTGTTAGTATGTTAGTAATGTTCCTTTAAATTTCTGTTAATAAAAAAAAAATCTCTTCTGTGCACATTCAGAACCGCTTCTTTGCGTGCTGGGTACTTTTACTATCGCTGACGTGGAGGAGCTTCCTCTGTTGTCTTCTCCTTCCGGCTTGTTAGATCCTCCTTCGGGTTGTTGTTAATAC
>NW_015173701.1:507035-519775 GCF_001447785.1 Gekko japonicus | reverse complement strand
AAGCCTCGTTCTCCGACCTCTCGGCCGAAAGAGCGACTCCCCCCTAGTGCGCCCTAAAGCGCCCCGGATCCGAGCTCCTCTCTCCTGAGGGGCTCGTTCGGGTCTCCGCTCACGCGGATTCCCTCCTCCACCGCGGGCGGGCGAGGCGCCCTCGGGAGCGACCCGAGGATGCGTCCGCCATACGCGGGAGCCAGACCGGAAGCAACTTATCTTCAATCACACAGTGAAGATCCCTGAGATGTGATGGCAGTTGCTGTCAAAGCAATGTTTTTAAAAGTCTGCACAACCCATCAAATCTTCAATGGCCAATCAGAAGCCTTGCTGGGCAAAAGCCCCATCTGGCCCCACTCACTTTCTAAAAACCCTTGGTGAGCCCAAGGAAAGATGTCAACAGGTGCCATGGTGACCACGGGTACCACGTTGGGGTCCCCTGCTCTATACCTTGTTTGTTTTGCCCTCCAGGGCAACCGGTTGACTGCTGTGTGAAACAGGATAATGAACCAGATGCCTTGCGGGTCTGATCCATCAGGCTTTTCTGTTCTTATGTACTTCAGCACTACTGTGGCAAACCAGTTGTTTGGAAAGATGGGCCCCATCACCTGTGTCATATACAACACCTAGACCTCTCTTAATGATGTTAAAATAATTACAATAAAAATAAACGAGTAGCACTTGAGCAAGCACCCCACCTCCACTTCTTGTGGAGTGCTTGCAGCTTGTGAGCTCTAAGCCAACAAATCCACTGGTCATGAGTTGCCTTATATTTTAAAAAATGGAGTAATGCACCAGCTTGGCTTCTGCATGACAAAAGCAGGTGCTATCAGAACGGTCTGGAAGTAGGCACATGATGAAATACAGCAACATTCAATAATTACCAAAAGCAAATCCAGACAATACAGTTGCTTCACTTTTATAACTGACCTTATGTTATCAGGAGAGGATGGCTGACGTTAGTTAATGTGTTATTTTGCATTAGCTGTGCTACATTGTCCTATTAAGTTCACCTTAAATCATAACAGAGTTCAGGATACTTCCTTTCCTTGCAGGTGACATGGAGTATCTCCCTATATCTGTGCAACTACTGTGTGCCAGACAGGAATGCAATAGTGAAGGCTCACTTGTTTATTGTTACAGACATTTTAAAATGGCTTCAGGTATGAAGAAATCCAGCCCTCATCCGCAACAAACAGAGTGAGTATCCAAATCTCTCCACTTCTCCTATTTAAGAAGGAACGGCTTGATCAGGGGAGTAGAACTTCCCCCCTTATTCTGGTAAAAAGTGGTCATTTTTGTTATAGAGAGCATCCTGGGACCATAAATTGGATCTCTCCTCGGGCTACAACATAATATTCCTCCTCAATACTATGGACACCATCCAGCCAAAGTTAAAGTTCCGTTAATTTCCAAAGTTAAACAACTGCTGAAATATCTCCCACTGAAATCAATGAGACTGTAAAATACTGAGATTTAAAACCACAATACAGGTTGGCTCATGACCTATAGTTATAAATCGAGACGCGTCAGGGATCGAGCCTACTGGAGGCCGCTCCCTGGCTGAAGAAACCTCCTAATTCAGTCCTGGTTATGTGGAATTTATGGCATGAGGACATTCTCCATACTTTCAGACCCATAAGTTTATCCAGTTGACCTAGAAAAACAGTGCCACTGTATTCTTGAAATAAAAGAGTGGGCTCCAAGGTTCATCACCAAACTCCAAAATGAATTTCAGGTCCAATACTGGTCAGTTGTGGCTCAAATTAAGCCATCAAGAGTGGCTGCACCAGTCTTTTATGTGTAGACAGATATTTTCCCTCACAAACCTAAATGACGTTTGCTTTACACTTCCTTGGGTGGTACAGGTCAAAGAATAAGTGGACAGTGCATTTCATAGGTGCACACCTTACCCTAATGCACGATCTTTGAGAATACATCTACACAAGCATATTTGGAGAAGATACCATGGAAAAAACAGAAGAGGCAATTCTAAATTCCAAGGTTCTGTTTTATTGGCTACAATGGGATAGATAAAAAGACAGACAAGAAGTAATTAAAAACACAATGCAAGCAATAAAATGATTCACTATATAAGCAGCAGCATCAAAAAAAAAAAAAGCCCAGTAAGAACCAGTTCAACAGACACTTGGTGTTATGGAAGGAACCTGCCAGTGGCTGCCTTGTTGTGGTTGCATGAAAAGTGTCGCCTAAGTATAGGGAAGCAGGAAGACCGAATGTAGAAGAAAGGGATGAAAGGGGGGCACTAGAAGATGGAAACTTTAGTGGGAGAGACTTAGAAGTGTGGTTGCAGAGGAGATCACCATGGCTATTAGAAAGAGAAACCTTTGGGGCAGAGGTGCAAGGGGTCTGGGGGGGGGGTGATGGTCACTAAGGCAATGCTTGAGCTGGGGGGGTTGCTCAGAGTAGAAATGAAAAACAGACCCATTTGGAAAGTAGGAAGGAAAGAGAAGGGCGGCCAGAGTTGGGAGGAAAGGCACAGGGAAAGAGAATTTTACTAACGATCGGCTAAGACTGAGAGGGAGAAACTTGGAAGGCTGTTGAGAATCAGCCAGAGAAGGAGGGAGGAGATGTGGGATCAGCCAAGAGCAGATTCCCTGATAAAGGGCAGAGAGAGAGGGTAAAAAGAGGACAAGGATGTCAGAAGTAGGGTTGACAGCTACAGGTTGGGAAACACCTGGAGATCTGAGGGCAGTGCCTGGGGAGGGGAGGGACCTCAACAGGGTATAATGCCATTCAGTCCACCTTCCAAAGGAGGCATTTTCTCCAGGAGAACTGAATTCTGTCACCTGGAGATCAGTTATACCAACAAAAGATCTCCAGCCACTACCTGGAGGTTGGCAACCCTAATGAAAAGGAAGCCCTAATTTGCCTTATCTTGAAGCATGTGCATTGTTTCAGTGCTCAGGTGCAGAAGCGTGGTGACACAGAGCTGTTTGGGGGTCAGCTGACCCCATTTGGGATTTTGAAAGCCCTCCTTTTGTCTCCAAATTCATGGGTCTTTGGGCGTCATATGGTTTGAGAGAAGGGACTGGGACTCCTTTACTGAGAGTTACTCTGGGGTCAGTGGCCGTCAGATACAGGAGACAAGTTATTTAATCCAGGACAAGAGTTTGCTTGCCCTACCTAAATGCGTATGAATACGCTTATGTCTTTATTTTTATTTACAGAAGTAAATATCCGTATACTGCTTTTCTCCCTGAAGTGACCCAAAGTATAACAGCAATATGTAACCAACAAGCAAAATAACAAGCTATGTCTTTGCTGCATCGGGATTCAGTCACTGGCTAAGAGCCAAAGGGCTAACAGCCCTTCAGCTCTTGCTGTTCTGCATGCACTCTAGCCGCACCCAAACATCAGGCGTGGAACAGAGAGATCAAAGCCAGTGCTCAGCAAGGTATTACAGCTGGCCAAGATATTCTTCCTAGTCAACCTTTCCCTCCTTGCTGTGGCCACAGAGAAAAGGGTTTGATGGCTCTCTGCTTTGGGATAATCTCAGTGACTGACAAGACAAGGCTTGTGGCAGAAAGGTTTCAGAACTTCATTACAGGAAGTCAGTTATATTTCCTTAAAGGGTCACTTAAAGTTCCCTTGATTTGGCCGAGATGGTGTCTCAGCCACGCCACTCCAGTGTCTTCTGTGACACAGGAGTGTCATTTTGGGGTCAACAGTACATCCCTCAAAAATAAATTTAGGTGGAAATGCTAGCAAGTGCTGGAAGATGTCCTTATGCAATCATATTAATTAACACGTCATACTTTCTGGAACTGCAGTGCTGAAAACAGGTTCCAGCACTGATCTTTGTCTCCAGTAATAGCTTGCTGACTCCATTCACCCCTGCAAAAACAAAAACAGTTTAAAAACCTCGCAGCCTAGTTTAACGACACAATTTCCCGGCAGCACATGCTGTGTATATACCAGATACAACAAGGTAACATCAACAAAGCACAGGTTACGCTGAACTGTCTGTTCCAGATGACATGCACAGGAACAAGTGAGGTAGAGACACAATGGTTCAGTGGTTCCTCACAATGGTACCCTCTCTTTTATTTATGCTTATGATGCAAGGTTCCTTCTGATGACTGGCCAACAAATATGTCCTGGAATGATGGGGGGGGGGGGTTGTGAAATTTGAGAATATGATTTCACTAAGTGGTATGGAGAAGACCCTGTGTCACCTTTCCAAAACACAAGAAGAGAAGAAGTTTTTAAATGTTCAGCTTGTGGACTCTTCAGCACATTCTTTCGGAGCTTGTAGGTCTCAGGTTCCACGCTCAAGTAGCTAAGGCTTCCTCATATAGTCACAACAAACCTCTATCATATACAGTTGTACTACATGCAAACCATACTACACACCATTCTCTTTCTCAAGATAATCCGTTTTGCAGCAGCCTTGCAGGTAAGTACTAACATCACAAAGGGGGAAATATACCCTCCAAAAGGAAAATGTTTCTTGGGTTGCCTAAAGAGCAGACTCTGTCAGGCTGGTTGGATTCTTTGGAATATAAATGACTGCAAAAAAACAGACTTGCATATTGTTAAAGGCAATGTTAAGCTCCCTCTAGATCCAACGACTTCAGAGACAGGGAGTTAAACATGGCTTTGTTGCTTTTGCTGGGGTTTACAAGTGCTTAAAATCTTCTGAATCATCTCCACTGCATTCTTATGGAGACTTTCACTGATTTGGAATGATAAACCTGGCAGGCAGGACTGTATTACATAAACTGTAAAAAGGAACTAAATTATGTTGCTTTCCTGGAAGATCTGTCAGATTCTAAGGTTCATCTTTATAACATCACCATCTCTGTTCTTCTTTCTCCATCCCTGCCAAGAACTGAGGAAATGTCAACTAAAAAAGAAACGGAGAAGCCAAAGGGTCCTGTTATGAGCACCTTTAGAGGCAAGACCATTGCAACTTTAGCAGGAAAACTGAAACACATGGCCCTAAATGCTCCACTCCGGTTTAGTGTTCAGGCCCTGAGGCCCCAATCCAAGAACACTGCTCGGTTCGGCAGTCTCAGCCATCACTCCTTCTTCTCACGGCACAACCCCCACCCCCACCGAGTGATTCACATCCAAGGTAAGCATTTGGGACCGAGGAAAACCATAAAGGTGCTTTTCTTGTGCAACAAAGGGGGAGGAGCCAAGTTCTGGCATGGAATTACAAAACCAAATGAATTTATCGAACACTGCTGTACAATATATAGGATATAGTCACATGCTTATAAATAATTCTGATTTTATTTCAAAGAAGGCCGGGATAAAAATCAATCCAGGTGCTGAAAAGAAATCTATGAAATATAATTGATTGAATAAAAATTTTGAAATCTAAATATGTTTTTATATGTTTTTATATGCTAGTTTCTGAGGGTAAATGTTAGTAACCAACAGATTAATATTAGTAGCCAGCCACACATTCTCTGACCCAGAATATACCTCACAAAGACATGTCTGAAAGCAGCATATGGGGACAAAAGCATGAGAGTCGCAGAGGGAGGGAATTAACTTCCCCATCTGACACTTCTTCATTGCCAATCACCTCTTCCCAGTGTAATAGAGAAGCAATGATGGGGGGTTCCAGGATAAAGGAGCATGTAGGTACTTTGCCAGAATGGACTGAAGATATAACAGAATCCAGGTGATAGAGGTTCCTAGAAGGCAAAAAGTCCTGGAGGGCAGCTGCAAAGTCCCTGGCATTTGAATGCCACAGAAACAGCCCCATCTAACAGTACAATTAAAGGTGGGCAAGAACAGAGTTTTCAGAATCTGAGCTGTCTTCTAAGAGGGAGTGCAAAAGGCTCAACAGACATGAGGGTGACAAATCTGAGTCCATTAGTTGCTGTAGATTTTCTGGGTTGTGTGGCCATGGTCTTGGCATTGTAGAACCTGACGTTTTGCCAGTAGCTGTGACTGGCATCCTCAGAGGTATAACACAGAAAGATGGAGTACTCTCTGTGTCAAGGTGAGAAAGAAAATGGTAGGCAGGTAATTTATATCTACTCCAGAAGGTGGGGTAGGGCTGAGTCATTATCTTGTAGGAGTTCCCCAGGCTATGAATATGCTAATAGAGGAGCCTTCCTGAGGAGGTTCTTTTGTATATGGATTGGCTGTTGAAATTCTAATCTTATCTGTAGTGCTATTGTCAGATATAGTCTTTTGTGTTTTTCAGGACAGGAAACCATGCCCTATTTATTTTTAAACTCTCTTCTTTCCTGTTGAAATTGTGTTTATGTTTATGAATTTCAATGGCTTCCCTGTGTAATCTGACATGGTAATTGGAAGTGTTTTCCAGCCTTTCAGTGTCTTGGAACAAAATACTGTGTCCTGTTTGAGTTAGGCTGTGTTCAGCCACTGCTGATTTTTCAGGTTGGCCAAATCTGCAGTGTCTTTCACGTTCTTTTATTCTTGTCTGAATGCTACGTTGTGTGGTCCCAATGTAAATCTGAGTCCGTCAAACCTTTCCAGAGCAGAGCGAAAGCAGGTGGCTCCAGACAGCTTTAACTAAAGATCTTCTATGCTGCATTTCTTTCCTGTGGATGTCTCTTTCTTTTGCAGGCCTGAATGGTGCTCTTGTTTGCAAAGTTAATGACGAGTGGTCTGAGCAGACTATGCTTCCACCTCCTCCCGTGATAAAAAGCCAGTTTCGTACTTCAGTTCCGGGAGACCCTGGAGTCCAGATGCCCATTGGGGATCCACAGCCTTTTCCAGTCCCCATGCTAACCATAGGTCAGTATTTACGTGTGCTCTTCACCTAGATTCACACTCGACAAAGCTGCTCTGTTCAGGGCTGAGAGATACTTTCAAGGGGCTGGAATGCCCATCTGTAGTTTCTCCACAGAAAAGCAGCTTTTTTGGGGGGTGGGGGGATAGCAACTTCACAGGACAGAAGGAACAAGTTACCCTGCCATTTCCCCCTCTTGACTATGGCAATGGTTATGCCCTTATCCAGGAGCTGTTGTCCATAAAAAGGTGGCAGCTGTAACCAGTAACAGTGCTGACTTGCTCAAGCTAGTCAAGGTCTCTGACACTAATGCAGGGTGGAGACTTCTACTGCCCACTGTGAGCATAGCGTCTTTTTTTTTTAATTGAACTCTCCTAAAAAGGAGAGAATTTTATTGCTTTTACTTTTCAGAAAAAAAGGGAGGGTATATAGTGGGATTAAGAATAGAGTGAGTGATGCTCATATTAGTATGTTAATCTTTTGTTAGTATATGTAAATTCTTTGGCTTCTTCTGTGTTTGACCGATTGTCCTTCATCTTGACCTGTAAAAAATTAAAATGTTAAATTTATTAGTAATGTCCTTTTGGTTAATTGTTAATATTGTCCTCTAGTGCGTTTTCCGAACCAATCTTCATGTTCTGGGTTGTCTTCCTTTTACATCTCTCAGATTGTAAAATGAGCCCTTCGCTGCTCCTTCTTCTTCTGGTTCTTTGTCCTCCCTCTCCGAGCCGCTGTCCCCATTGCTGCCAAAGCATAGCGTCTTTGACAAAGAGATCATTTTGCACTTGGCATAGGAAGCAGGTCTTCTGTGGTCTCTGATGCAGGTCTTTTACTATCACACAGAGCGCGTGACAGCAAAGCTAGCCTGATCTAAGAGCCGCTCCAGTGCCTGCAATCTGTCCTAATGTACAAGGAGCATCAAAGTAATTAAACCACAGACTGCACCATTAAATATCATCAAGATGAGAATTTGCCTCCCGAGAACACTCATGATCAGCAGAAGCCCAATTAAAGCAGAGAAAGGGAAATTATTTCTAGGGCTGGGTTCCAAGATCTCAACAGATTATATTTGGGCTCTGGACTATTTTGGAGCCTGCCAATAAAATTATTACCAAAGGCTCAACAACGCTTGAAACAATTGCCTTCCACAGCAACCCACAAGAATGTTCCTTGTGCATTAAAATCCAACACATCAGGGAGAATGCTAGGACAAAACATGCTGGGACTTTTTCTATGAAACCCAGATTAGCCACTGAGCATACATTCAGCAAGGAACACAACC
The DNA here is from genome assembly GCF_001447785.1 of Gekko japonicus. Taxonomy (NCBI): domain Eukaryota; kingdom Metazoa; phylum Chordata; class Lepidosauria; order Squamata; family Gekkonidae; genus Gekko; species Gekko japonicus. The sequence continues at coordinate 511,760 of NW_015173701.1, read as the reverse complement.
TACTCCTGGTTTCTATATGAGCATACTTATGAAATAATGTTTCCAAATATGAGTCTCTTTCTTGCACATATTGCATTTTTAGGAGTAGGCATACTGTTGAACAGTATTCCTGGAAAATGCAATGGGTGAACCCTGTTTTACTGAGAATATTAGGGACTGAACGAGGGACCGTATGCAAACATGACTGCATTCTGCCATTTAGTGATGGTCCTTTTCCTTGTGCCTCCTCCCTTCCTTTTGGTTTTCTCTCTGTCAAAGGCTCTTTGTCAGATGCATGGAGGGATGAATTGAGAGAACTCGCTGCAAGACTGAGAGCCGCTTCCTTCACAGAGAAAAGGGAGACAGTAAGTATTTTGATTTGTTTGGGACGCTTCTCTTACCTACCAGTGTGATGCTCTAACCACCACACAACAATGTCTTAAAAGCATAGATTCGAATAATCAGTGTCTAGCTCTAGTAAGGCATGAAAATGAACAGGATAATGTACAGACATAGAAACAATCCAGTGTAGATGCATAGTCAATCGTATGACAGTAAGTTGTACCACAATAAGTTTTTTGGGTTTTTTAAAAACCCAGAAGGGATATTTTTATTTTGCATTAAACTACAAACTACAAAGAAAATTAGGAGGGGAAACTACAACTAGGGATAAAGGAAATATAACCACACTAAACTAAAAACCCAAGAGGAGGAGATCTTATTTCTGTTAGTGTAAATGTTAGTACCACAAGAGTTAATATCACAATATACTCATAGAGTTCCTGCTCATCTTCCACGTTTATATGTTACTATGTTAGTTGTTATGAGAGAACTTTCTGATCGTCTTCGTGTTCTTTGCTTCAGTTGTACCACAATAAGTTGTTATAATAAGGCTACACGGTACAAAATGGTTTCACAAATTTACTTGAATAGGTGATTGGGACTTGTGGTCTTTACTGCTGTATATAGTGTATTGTCTGCAGGATCCTATCATGTAATTTTTGTACCGCTTAATGGGTCGTGTTAATGTTTATGTTATGCTCCTGTTCTTTCTGGCAGTTCCAGTCTTCTAGTATCATAATGCATTAGTTACTGAAGATCCTATTTCATTGATTGTACTGACTCATTCTATACAATCCGCCTTGAGTCCATATGAGAAAGGTGGACTATAAATAACGTAACAACATAAGTATAATAAATAGTTATGCACACTTTATGTTGTATTGAAACCAAGGGGGCTTCATGTGCAAACCTTTGCACTAGATGGTGATCATAGGCCGGGGCTAAGGGTCTTTAACAATCTCCAGTCCTGGAAATGCAAGCATTCTACTATCAGCACAAGAGGCAAGGGCACCAGACAATACCCTAAGCACTGCTATAGTCTAATCTCTGTGGCTAACGTAGACTAACCTCGCCCCTCCAAAAAATCAGCTCTAATCATACAGACAGTTTCAAAACCACACTAGAGAGAACCGATTTATGGAACACGGGCTCTTTTTGTAGCAGGAACTCCTTTGCATATTAGGCGACACACCCCTAATGTAGCCAATCCTCCAAGAGCTTACAGTAACCCCTGTAAGAAGAGCTCTGTAAGCTCTTGGAGGATTGGCTACATTAGGGGTGTGTCGCCTAATATGCAAAGGAGTTCCTGCTACAAAAAGAACCCTATGAAAGAGTAGCAACAGAGCAGTAGAAGTGAGTTGGTATGAAAACAGAAGACACAAACAGCATTTTTTACAAACAAACTTGAAATAATGGGGCAAACCTCACTGGGGCTCTGTTTCCCTGTGGCATTTCCCCCCCTTTTGGATAGCTCTTTGTGCTCTTTTCAAATTCACTGAACTCTACAATTTGGTCTCTTTTATAAACAGCAGATTAAACAATGCTGCACTGAGCTGTCTTTTCTTCACAAACTTACTCAGAGTGCTTTAAAACCTCCACTCTCTTAAGTCTTTTTCTCCCACTAGCTGGTCACCAATAGATGGCCCACAAACTCTCTAAATAAAGGAGGATTGTTTCAATGGTAATACCAAAGTTGTATGTGAAGGGAAGTATATTTCCGAGGTAGTTTTTCAGAATCCTTCAGAAGCCAAAATCACAACAAATGATAAATTGTTGCCTGAGGAACTGCTCTCTCATTTATTGGCGGGTGGAACCTTGGGGTGTATATTCAAGTCAGAGATTCCAGCCATTAGACCACCAGCATAGCTGCCTTGCCTGGTTTGTGAGACTTCTAATGTGACTGCATCTGGTTGTGTTTGAAGACACAGAAGCTTAAGAGAGAGACTCAGTACTCTGAAGAAACAGGACGTCTCATTCCACCTTCCTCTCGAGCCACAACTCACCATTCATCCCGCCGAGTGCATCGGAACGATGCCAAGAATAAAGACAAAGATCCTGTCCTGTCTTTCCAGGATCAAGAACTAATAGTAAGCAAAGCATACAGAACCACTGCATTTTCTCCTTATCCTACATGACCACCCATGGCCATGATTTAGATAAGGCTGTATTTCAAGGCCCAGAGAGAGAAACTAGAAAAATCAAGCTTCTCAGAATTATCTATTATATAAGAAATATAAAACTGATAATTATTTCAGGCTGCAGTTTAGAAAGAACAAAGGCCCTGATGTTTAAACAATAGAAAGGCCATACTAGGTTTTGGAACAATGGGTACAGTTGCCAACCTCCAGGTGGGTCCTGGAGATCTCCCACTACTAAAATTGATCTCCAGGTGACAGAGATCAGTTCCCATGAAGAAAACGGTACATTGGACTTACCTGAAGGCTCTTTCTCTTCAGTGGGGGAGAAGTCATCCAGGAACTGGTTAGGTCACGCCTCTATTCGCTCGATAGGCTATGCAAATTTCTTTTGTTGGGTGGCTCCTATTGGAGTGGCCTAGGCTGACCTCTCCAGTTATGTCCAAGCCCTGTCCGTGGGTTACTCTCATCTCATCTCTTTGTTTCAGTCCACGGTATTTGTAAGTTGTGCTGTTGCAGTCCTTATTTTTTGCCACCCTGGTCTATTTCTGGTATCCAGTTTGGGTGGGATGTGGATGACTTCTCCCCCACTGAAGAGAAAGAACCTTCAGGTAGGTCCAATGTACCGTTCTCCTTCAGTGGGGGGAAGTCATCCAGGAACTGGTTAGCAGTACCCAAGCTGCTCTTCTAGGGTGGGTGACTTATCTCTCTCAAACTTGTTGTAGTACTGGTCTGCCGAAGGCTACATCGACACCGCCTGGCCCCTCCTGTAGTGCCTCACCATGTGGACAAGGAGGCCCAGGTACCTGCTCTGCAGAATCCATCCGCTGTTGCTCGCTTGGATAATGCTCCTGTGGAGTGCGCAGTCACTTGACCTGGTGGTGCCCATTCTTGTCCCTTCATAGGCTTTGACCATAACTGTCCAATCCAGTAGACCACTATGGTCTATGGGACCCTCTTCGTCATACAAACAGCGGGTCTGACCTGCGAAAGGGAGATATATAGAGAGAGCTCCTCCGTACGCCCTGTTGTGCCAGGTTTGTACTGTAGGTTGCTCCAGATTGGAGCAGAAGGAAGGTAATATGATCAGTTTTAGTCAATGTGCACAACACATTGAAGAAGGCTCTATGTCAGGGACCTTTGTCTCCATGTCGGGAACTTGTGTCTGACAGGTGGTGCCAAAGGTTGTACTCCATTGGCGGAGGCCCATTTTGAAATGTCTTCCATAGGTGACTGGAGGGGCGCCTTTGTTGATGGCCCCCTTGCCTCGGACCTGGTAACCCTATGTTCTTGGAAAACCTAGCGCCTGTGATTGTCTGTGATCAATTTCTGTGCAGTCAATTGTAACCAAGCTGGTTCTAGGTGTAGGATGGGCCCTAGGTGTGACCGATCTGTTCTCAGAGGTAGTTTCCTGGTGGGTGGTCGCAAACGCCACTTCTGCCCTGTCCCTTGTGATCTTGTTGAACGTCCTTCTTAATGGAGCTATGGGAAGGAAGGCATACCGGCAGGCTTCTGGCCCCGCTACTGGGTTCTGGCATCCGGATAGGAACTTCTTGACATGATGGTTCATCAGGCTCACTAATAGGTCCCGCACCGGTGTCCTGAAAACTTATGTGATCTGGGTACAGACTTCCTGGCTCCAGACTCCTTCTCCTTGATTCAGGTCCTTACTGCTCAGCCTGTTTTTTGCAAGGGTAGTCGATGTTGCGGGCCACCTTGTTGCTGAGAAATGGAGGAAGCTGATGGTTTTGTCCCAAGTTAGATGGTCTTGCTCACCATTCAAACTCCCTCATGAGTCCTGTCCCCAGGGTCATGCCTATGATTGATTTTAGAGACCCTGCAGGACTGACGTGTGCATCTGGACCGCCGTTATCTTGGACCTGACCCTCCGCACACCCTCCCATATGGGGTTAGCTTTATTCCCTCTGGCAGAGAGACGGCGGCCTGCTGTTTGTTCAGGCTGCCCCCCTCGGGAGCGCAAGATCCTGTGTAGGGATGAAAGGCTCTGTTGATGAGGGGCCTGCATGTGTATGGGACGCTGCTATCAGAGTATCCCTGGTCTTGGTAAAGCCTCTGGGTGCTGAGGAGGGGGCCAAAGGAAAGCCTTGTACTGTAAATGCTGGAGTCTGGGTTCACCAGGATATGCAAATAAGCCTTCATGAGTCCAGGGAGGCCAGAAAGTTTCCCTTGCCTTTCTTTCCTGTCTTTATTTTATTTTTATTTTTATTTATTTATTTATTTATTTGCAACCTCACAAGTTCAGTAGGGC
>NW_015173701.1:503291-503416 GCF_001447785.1 Gekko japonicus | reverse complement strand
GCCTTGGCCAGAGTCTCCTTCAAATCTTTTTCAGTTTCAGGGACCCCCTGGAACCTAAGAATCATGTTAGCTTTTTCCATTTGAAGCTGTAACAAATGATTTTCTTGAAGGTTTTGCCTTCTTTC
>NW_015173701.1:464178-503138 GCF_001447785.1 Gekko japonicus | reverse complement strand
GTTAATACCATCGAGTTGCTGTACCACCGGCTTTAACATATCCGCTAGCAGCTTCATGACGTCAGTTCCCTCCTCTGGCCTCAGGCTCTAACTCCTCTGGCCTCAGGCTCTGGTCGCAGTTCAGCATTCTAACCACTGATCCGCTGCGGTCCCTTCTTCTTTCCCTGTATCTCCACCCAGGGAAGTGATGGTAGATATAATCTCGGCCTGCAAAAACTTAGTGGTGTGGCTTCCCTTCCTGCAGGAGTCCCTTGGAGGATGACTTTCCCCCGGCTCCATGCTTGCATGTGCAGGTTTTAGGGTTGTGCCAGGGCTGCCGCCCCACCCCCCGGCTTCCTGTGTCCTGAAGCCGTTGGGTGCCACCCCAGGCCGCTCCCATTAGAGTCCAGGTCCAAGAAGGTCCCGGCTGAAACCCTGAGGGGCTGAATGGGCGCGGTGCCAAGCCGACTGGATCCTGCAGCAATTGCAGCTGGTGATCCCTGCAGCAGCTGCGGCTGTTGGTGAAAATGTGGTTGTGGGGCCTTTATGCCGACCTCTTGGACCATTTGCGGGGGGGGGGAGCAGGGACTGACTGGCTCCTTGCGTTCAGCCAGCCCTGCACTGGTGTAGCTTCCCCTTCCGACCATTATTGCCCGACCCCCAAATTCCTCTGGGGTAAGGGACTGAGGCTCCACGAGGACCTCCATTACAGCCATTTTCCCCCGTCCGAAGCCTCAGTTGGCGGAAGGGGCAGTTCCGGCCATTCATGGCCTGGGGGGTGCGAGGTTGCCTGCTCCACGCACTCAACCCACTGGCCTGCCTGCGCAGGGGCTGGTAAGGCTGTGTCTGTATAGGGTGCAGGATGCCTGCGGGTGTCCACACCCCCGGTGGACCCATGGCTCCCCAAGCGCCACTGTACTTTTGTCGGTCCCGGTCGGGGAGAGAGCGGGGACCGACCGGCTCAGTGCATTTGGCCAGCCCCGCGCTGGTGGAGCTTCGTGCTGGTGGAGCTTCCCTCTTCCGACCGGTGTTGCCCAACCCCCACCACCTCGGGGATAAGGGGCTGAAGCTCCCCGGGGACCTCCGATGTGGCCATTTTTCCACCCTCCAAGAGGAAGGACTAACCGGCTCATTGCGTTCGGCCGGTCCCACGCTATTGGAGCTTCCCTCTTCTGACCGGTGTTGCCCGACCCCCGACTCCTCAGGGGTAAGGGGCTGAAGCCCCATGGGGATCTCCGTCATGGTTGGATTGCGGGAGGGATTGCCCAGCCTTTGGCATTGATGGTGGTGGTGGGGAAGGGAGCTTGTCTGTTCCGCGCGCCCCACTGGCTGGCCCGTGCGTCCCGTGCCGCTAGGTCCCTATGCCACCTGGTTTGCGTAGGGATTGCGGCTGAAGAAAGGGGCCCGTCAGTCCCTATGGACCTGCTACCCCAATGCCTCCACCATATCCTTGGAGCTGGCTGGCTGCATCTACTGAGCTGCCCCCCCCCGGGCTGCCGCCCCGTTGGAATAAACTCACCACAGGGCTCGCCGGCCCCTTCGGCTTCCCGCGTCGATTCATCGTTCTGCGGCTGCTGCCCACCCCTCCTGCTACTGCCATCTTCTTGGCGCCGGGGGGGGAGTGGGAGCCAAATGGTTTTGACCACTTGGGGTCCCCGGCACTGGCCGCGGCCTCCATGCCGCCATCTTGGGCCACGTGCATGGGGGGGCACGGGAACCAGCTGGCCCAGTGCGTTCAGCCGGTCCCGCGCTGGTGGAGCCTCCTTCCTCCGTTCAGAGCAGCGGCGCAACTCCCAGCTGCTGATCTGTGTGTCGCCGGCCTCCCGGAACCTCGGGGGCAATGGGCCTGTACGGAGGTCTCCGTTGCGGCCATTCCCTCTCGGAACCTCGGGAGGTGGGGCCGAGTCTTCCTCCTCCCATCTGGCATCTTCAGAGTTCTCCAGCTTCCTTGGAGCCTGGGAGGGAAGGGTAGGTCTTCAGACGTAGACCTCCCCACTCTACTGCTATCTAACTTTTAACTCTTGTGAGTTTTAAATTAAATTGTAAGTTTTAAATTCGTTCCTCTGGCTTGGAGCAGGAGCTCCAGACGTCCTACCGAGTGCAGGGCTATGCAGAAACGGAGAGGTCAGCCTAGGCCACTCCAATAGGAGCCACGCAACAAAAGAAATTTGCATAGCCTATCGAGCGAGCAGAGGCGTGACCTAACCAGTTCCTGGATGACTTCCCCCCCACTGAAGGAGAATGGCTGCTTCGGAAGGTGAACTCTATGGCATTTGTACCTTGCTGAGGTCCCTCCCTTCCCCCAAACCCCACCTTCCCCAGGGTCCACCCCAAAAATCTCCAGGTATTTCCCCACCCAGAGCTGGCAACCCTGGACACAAGGGAGTAATTGCTACTTTCTCACACACACATGCAAATCTAAAGAGTTACTTCTTTGGAAAATGAATGATTAAAGCATGGAAGTTCCAGGAAGAAGAACTGGAGTTGATGTCAGTGACTTTCTAACACTCTCTCAGAAGCACTAGGAAAATCATGGGGGTATGATTCCAGATTGCCATACAGTCAAGAGATTCACATGGTGCTGTTCTTGTTGAATAGCACAAAGGGAGAAGTGCACGTTACAACATTCGCTCATATCAAACCACCCAATCTACTATAAAGGGAGAGGAAGGGATATGGCAAGCTGTGGGCCCCTTTGGTGACACTAAAGGGAATGGAGTGAGTGACACCTTGTTCCTTCTCAGCATTTATCAACTGCTTCCCTGCCACACCTGTTTCCCGCCTCCTTTCTCATGCTCACATGCTTTCATCTCAAGTAATCCTTTACTCACCAGCTAACATTGCATGTGAATGGGCCTCCCTCCTGCTCATAGGAATGGGTGGAGAATAGGTTTAGGGATGCCAGCCTCCAGGCAATGTTCCCTCTAAGCTGTGGAGTTTTGTGAGCAAAAGTTCTACTTTGTGAGCTACTGGCATTAGTTGTGAGCGAGCGATTTGGCTACTGCATCAATTAGTTTGCTCTGGAGACATCCTTCCTGAGCCAAGACAAAAATGTGTGAGCCAGAGGCTAAAAAAACTGAGCTAACTCACACTAACTCAGCTTAGAGGGAACACTGCCTCCAGGTGGGACCTGGGGATCCCTCAGAATTGCAGCCCATCTTCAGACTACAGAAATTGGTTTCCATGGGAAAAATTGATACTTTGAAGAGTAGACTCTATGGCATTGTACCCCATTGAGGCCCCTGTCCTCCCCAGGCTCCACCTCTTAATCTCCAGGAGTTTCCCGACATGGAGCTAGCAACCCTATTTCAATCCTCCACCGGTGGCCGAGGGGACCTAAGGTGCTTCCCTCTGTAATAACAGGGGTGATTTCCTGTGGGAGTGCACAGGAGCGGAGCTCTGGCACTAAGGAGCTCATGGGGCAGGCACATGCAACAAGCCACGCCCCCTGCTCCCAGCAGCCCAGCTAGCAATCCAAAACAGTCCAGTGGCACCTTTAAGACCAAGTTTTATTCAAGTACAAGCTCTCCCTCCTCTGCGAGGGCAGATCTACACGCCCCCCCCCCCAATAGCTAGCAATCCAAAACAGTCCAGTGGCACCTTTAAGACCAAGTTTTATTCAAGTACAAGCTCTCCCTCCTCTGCGAGGGCAGATCTACACGCCCCCCCCCCCAATAGCTAGCAATCCAAAACAGTCCAGTGGCACCTGAGTGGTGGGTGTTGCCTTCTGACACACTTCTGGTGATGTCAGGGGGTGTGGCATATGCAAATAAGTTATGCTAATAAATTAAGCTAATGAGCTCCAGCACCTTTTTTTCTACGAAATGACCCCTGAATAGGACTGCTGCTTCTATAGGGGCTTTGGTGAGGTAGGGGGTACCCCCTGAACCCTCCCCCCCTAAATAACAGCCTGTCATGGAAAAGGACCCAGGTCTAGCCTTCTCCTTGGCAGGCTCGTTTTGTATGTACAGGAACTTGTTCACACTGGGGACATTCAAATATGTGATTCTCCCATGTGTATTAAAAAGTGAAGCCCAACAAAAGCCATGCTGTAGTATCTTCTGAGCATATACTTGAACTAGGTGCACGCTCACTACCATGAATGCAAATCAAGCACATGCATGGAACAAGCAATATAAACAGGACTCAAAACTTAATTCTCACATCTGTTTGTTAATTCTTGTATTTGTATTATAATTTACTGCCATTCACAGATCTTAACTGCCTTCATCCAGTTTCAACTATAATCACCCAGCTACTTATGCGTCTTGATTCTAACTAGCTCTCTTCCTATATGTAATAGTTGGGGAAATTCTGTTTCACTGTATCTGAAGAAGTGTGCATGCACACGAAAGCTTATACCTTGAATAAAAATTTGTTGGTCTGAAAGGTGCCACTGAAATCAAACTTTGTTCTACTGCTTCAACAAGGCTACCCACCTGAATCTATCCCCATACCTATGTTCTACATGTAGAATGAACCAAAAACTCCCCAGGTCTTTTCTGGAATTCGTAAGCATTATACTTTGATAGCTGCTTACACTTTGCAGAGCACTCCCCCCCCACACACACACACTTATGCAAGGTGGCCCATCCAGGGTTCAGTAAATGTCCTAGTTCATCGCTTGCTTGGATCTGCAAAACCAGAAAGAGATGAGCAGATGAGTTGTCTAACACTACGTAAGCCACATGGCTACTGGCCTGTATTTGGATTGGTAGGCCACAAACTATATATCTTATCTTCTGACATTACAAAGGGAACCGATTTGCACATCTTCTGGCCACTTCCTTGCACATATTTCTAAAGCACAAGTAGAGAAAGGCAATGACAGAAGCAATGCTGACTGTCTTCCTGATTCCTCTAAAGGTATTCCATTGAATGAGTCACAAGGACAAAGTTCACAGCGGTACAGAAAACACCTGGATAAGCTGGGTATTGCATGCATCTAACCTCTTGAGCCTTTGTTTGCTCTCTTTGAATGTTACTCTGACCTCGTAGTGCTAATATTTTCCTACTGTATTCTTCTGTCAACAGATTTTAGAATTGTTGTGTCAGATCCTGCAGACAGACTCCTTGACAGCTATCCAGCATTGGCTGCTCACTGCTGGTCAGAAAGGTGAGGGGAGTGTGAAGCCTGCAAAAGGCATGAGGGCCATGAGTTGCTTTTTTCTCATCCTTTGAATCCTTCATTGTCTTTACCTTGCTTCCAACAGTCTTGTCCTATTTCACCCTTGTAAGTAATTCTTGCTCCGTGGCTGCTGTCTAGGGTTGTAATTGGGATTCTCAGGGTATGTTGCAGTAATGATAAAAGGCCTGGAGCACTATCTCTACTAAGGAGCTGCAGTGGCTCAAGTGGTTAAGATGCTGAACTGCAGGCTGTGGAAGGTCAGTAGTTCAGCAGTTCGAGACCCGGGTGCCACATGATGGAGTGAGCTCCCATCCCTAGTTCCAGCTCCTGCCAACGTAGCAGTTCAAAAGCAAGAAATTACAAGTAGATAAATAGGTACCACTTCGGTGGGCCACATGACCACGGAAACGTCTTCGGACAGCGCTGGCTCTTCGGCTTTGAAATGGAGATGAGCACCGCAACCCTAGAGTCGGATTCGACTGGCTTTCGAGCAAAGGAACCTTTACCTTTACTCTACTGCACGTGCTTGAAAAACTTTCCATGTGTTACACAATCCCTGACTTGGGTTTGCATCTAAGATCCCATGTGGCAGGGGCCTGCAGCCAATCCCTTGTCCTCCAGTTCAAGTTCCTATATGACACATGCGGGTTTAAACACACATACCTCATTTACACCTAGAACTCCTGGATATGTAAATTATTTCTTGCAAACTGATACAGGTGGAAATGACAAATTGTTGAGGTCATTCAAAAATGCATATGAAAGTGCAGGCAAATGAAAGGAAATGCTAGCATGAAACCAGGAAGGTATACATTTAAGTGGCTTTTCTGATTCACATTCAAGTGGCTTTTCTGATTCACAAAAGCGCTTGATTTCCTCTCCCTGCAGAAAAGAATCTTGTTATGGGACTGCTGCAGATTGCAACTGCTAACCTAAATCTTGAGCCCCAGGAGTTGCCCACAAGCACAGAAGAGAAATTTCCCTTACAGTTTCCCCAAAATGCCACAGGCTTTGCTTCTAGACAACACAGAAGAAATCATCTAACCAGGTGTCATTTTAAATATTTGTTTTCATGTTCGCAAAACAAAATTCCTTCACAGGGATGTTTGCCAAAAAAAAAATCCTTTACAGATACGTGGGAAATAACATCTTATTGATTTCAGAGTCTGCAGATAATAAAATGTTTTTAAAAGATCCTCCATAGACAAATAGTTCACATTTGTCTAAATACCCATTGCAAATGTTATTCCAGGGAGCATGACACTGACCTGAGTAGGGACCATTGCATTTGTCAATACACATGGATCCAGCAGAGACACTACCCCATTGTTTGCATCATGAGAAAAGGGATTCTCTTGTTGCTGCAGACACATATTACTAGTCATTAATTCATTGTGCCAGTTGGAAATCGTAATGGAATTTCGAACCACAGATACACTGAGGATTCAGGTTGATTGTTTACCTTATATGTAAAATACAAAATAACCAATGAAAATACCATATCTGAACACCAGGCCTATAGTTCTTGTCAGAGCAGGTTTTACTGGGTGCTTCTGCTAGAAGGAACAGCACTTTGTCAGCTATGTAAATGTATATAAATAATGGAAGTAAGTAGGTTATAGGAACAGATGATTAAGTCCTTCACATTGCCAGTTTTTATTTTGATGGCTGTTCTGTTGCTTAAAATTAGAAGATGAGTAACATTTTAATTGTGTCAGCTCTGGTTTATGTTATTACAGGCTACCTGTAACAAAGCAAAAAAAAGAACCTAACCCAGAGGAAGAAATGCCAGGTAAAAACACTACTGAACATATTGTGCGCTTTATTATTGTGGCAATGAGTAAAAATACTTCGAAAGACATTGTTTAATTAACCCTATAAGAAAGCAACTTCTGCCTGCGTTTCAAAGGTACTACTGTGACAGGCCAATTAAGGACCATAGCAAGCTAAGTGCAGTGCCAACTTATAGCACCTCGATGCCAAAATGTGCCATGGCCTCTGATGAAATTGTTTGAATACCTTGTATGAGAGTCTTTAACAGGCATACAAATGAGTTTGGGGCCTTGATCCTAAGTTTACTTACTTGAATGGGAGTCTGACTGAAATCAATGGACATTACCATCTCTACATGTGATTAGCACTGTGACATGATACCACAAGCAGCACAGGTCATGGTATAAGAAGAGGAGCAGCAGGGCCCTTGGGTCTGGCTGCCTCTACCATGCTGTGCTGTTGCCTGCCCCTTATGGTGATTAGAGAAAAACCATCCCTCGGTGGACAGTATATGTACCATAGCAGGTGCTACACTGGTACCATTCCATACCTTGGTCTGTTTTTGTGGCACATACCCATAAAGTTGGCCACCGCCATCTTTGATATATGAACTGTGTACAAAGCACCTTGCTGGGATTCTGCACCATCTTCTGAGATCTCACTAGGCATTGCCTTGCACACATTTTGAAGCCTAAAAACTAGAAGCTTGAAAATGGATTGTTTACATGAAAGCTGAGATTCAAAGGATCCGGTATTTTTAATGCTTACACAGTGAAATGTTTGTTTGTTCATTCAGACAATTGAGTCCAACTCTTCACAACTCCATGGACCACATCACACCAGACCCTCCTGTCTTTCGTCGTCCTCTAGAGTTTGCTTAATTTCATGTTCGTTGCATCGATAACACTGTCTAACCATCTCATCCTTTGCCATCCCTTTCTTCTTTTACCTTCAGTCTTTCCCAGCATCAGGGTCTTCTCCAGTGAGTGCTCCCTTCTCATTTGGTGGCCAAAGTATTTGAGCTTCAGCTTCAGTCTCTGGCCTTCCAGGGAACAGTCATGGTTGATTTCTTTTAGGATTGACTGATTTGACCTCCTTGCAGTCCAAGGGACTCTCAAGAGTCTTCTCCAGCACCATAGTTTGAAAGCATCTATTCTTCAGCACTCGGCCTTCCTTACGGTCTCTCTCAACTATACAGAATACCATTGCTTTGACCATACGGACTTTTGTTGGCAGGGTGATGTCTCTACTTTTTATCATGCTGTCTAGGTTTGCCATAGCTTTCCTCCGAAGGAGCAGGTGTCTTTTAATTTCATGGCTGCTGTCATCGTCTGCAGTGATCTTGGATCCCAGGAACGTGAATTCTGTCACTGCTTCCATGACTTCCCCTTCTATTTGCCAAGGAGTGATGGGTCCAGATGCCATGATCTTTGTTTTTTGATGTTGAGTTTCAATCCAACTTTTGCGCTCTCCTTTCACCCTGAAAAAGAGGCTCTTTAGGTCCTCTTCACTTTCTGCCATTAGAGTGCCATCGTCTGTTGATGTTTTTCCCGGAAATTTTAATTCCAGTTTGTGATTCATCCAGGTTATCATTTCGCATGATGTACTCTGCATAGAAATTAATTAAGCAGGTTGACAATATACATCCTTGTCGTACTCCTTTTCCTATGCTAAACCAATCACTTGTTCCATATCCAGTTCTAACAGTTACTTCTTGACCCTTATACGGGTTTCTCAGGAGACATGTGAGGTGGTCTCCCATCTCTTTAAGGACTTGCCATAGTTTGTTGTGATTCACACAATCAAAGGCTTTAGCATAGTCAATAAAGCAGAAGTAGATGTTTTTCTGGTACTCCCTTGCTTTCTCCATAATCCAGCGAATGTTGGCAATTTGATCTTTTGTTCCTCTACCTCTTCGAAATCCAGCTTACACTTCTGGCAGTTCTCTATCCATGTACTGCTGAAGCCTAGCTTGTAGGATCTTAAGCATGACCTTGCTAGTGTGTGAAATGAGTGCAATTGTGCGATAGTTTGAACATTCTTTGGCATTGTCCTTCTTTGGGATTGGAATGTAAACTGACCTTTTCCAGTCCTGTGGCCACTGTCGCATTTTCCAAATTTGCTGGCATATTGAGTGCAGCACTTTAACAGCATAATCTTTTAAGACTTTGAATGGCTCAGCTGGGATACCATCACCTCCACCACCTTTGTTGTTAGTAATGCTTTCTAAGGCCCATTTGACCGCACTCCAGGATGTCTGTCTTGAGGTCAGTGATTACACCGTCGAGGTTGTCAAGGACATTGAGGTCCTTCTTGTATCGTTTTTCTGTGTATTCTTGGCATCTCTTCCTAATCTCTTCTGCTTCTGTTAGGTCCCTACCATTTTTTGTCCTTTATCATGGCCAGCTTTGCACGGAACATTCCCTTGATTTCTCCAATAAAAATTCCCTTGATTTCTCCAATTTTCTTGAAGAGATCTCTAGTCCTTCTCATTCGATTGTTTTCCTCTGTTACTTTGCATTGTTCATTCAGGAAAGTCTCCTTATCTCTCCTTGCTGTTCTCTGGAAATCTGCATTCAGTTGGGTAAATCTTTCTTTTTCACCTTTACCTTTTGCTTTCCTTCTTTCCTCTGCTATTGTAAAGCCTCATCAGAAAGCCACTTTGCTTTCTTGCCTTTCTGTTTCTTTGTTTCTTTGGGATGGTGCTGATTGCTGCCTTCTGTACAATGTCACGAACCTCCGTCCATCATTCTTCAGGCACTCTGTCTATCAAATCTAGTCCCTTAAACCTGTTCTTCACCTCCACTGTATATTCAAAAGGCATGTGTTTTAGGTCAAACCTGAATGGCCTAGTGGTTTTCCCAACTTCCTTCAGTTTAAGCCTGAATTCTGCAATGAGTAGCTCATGATCTGAGCCACAGTCAGCTCCAGATCTTGTTTTTACTGACTGTATAGAGCTTCTCCATCTTTGACTGCAAATTATATAATCAATCTGGTTTTAGTGTTGCCTATCTGTCCATGTGTAGAGTTGCCACTTAGGTTGTTGGAAAAGAGTGTTCGCTATGACCAGCATGTTCTCTTGACAAAACTCTGTTAGCCTTTGCCCAGCTTCATTTTGTTCTCCAAGGCCAGTTACCTTTTGACTTCCAGTTACCTTTTGACTTCCAGTCCCCTCTGATAAGGACATTTTTTTTGGCGTTAGTTCTAGGAGGTGGTGTAGGTCTTCATAGAACCAATCAACTTCAGCCTGTGTCAGTGGTTGGGGCATAGACTTGGATTACTGTGATGTTGAATGGTTTGCCTTGGATTTGGACTGAGATTATTCTGTCGTTTTTGAGATTGTATCCCATTACTGCCTTTCTCACTCTCTTGTTGACTATAAAGGCCACACCATTTTTTCTACAGGATTCCAGATATAATAGTCTTCTGAGTTAAATTCACCCATTCTCATCCACTTTAGTTCACTGATTCCCAAGATGTCGATGTTTAGTCTTGCGATCTCATTTTTGACCACATCCAACTTACCTTGATTCATAGATCTTACAATCCAGGTTCCTATGCAGTATTGTTCTTTGCAGCATCGAACTTTCCTTTCACCATCAGACACATCCACAGCTGAGCATCCTTTTGGCTTTAGTCCAGCCACTTCACTCTTTCTGGGGTTACTTGTACTTGCCCTCTGCTCTTCCCCAATAGCATATTGGACACCTTCTGACCTGAGGGGCTCATCTTCCAGTGTCATATCTTTTAGCCTCTTGTTACTGTCCATGTGGTTTTCTTGGCAAAGATACTGGAGTGGGTAGCCATTTCCTTCTCCAGTGGATCACGTTTTGTCTGAGTTCTCCACTGTGGTCTGTCTGTCCTGGGTGGCCCTCCATGCCATAGCCCGTAGCCTCATCGAACCATGCAAGCCTCCTCGCCACGTCCATGAGAGAAATGACTGAGCACTTAATATATCTCCAAAATCACCTAAATAGAGAGGAATCTTCTTTCACCTTCTTATGATTCATATTAAAGTCAAAGGGAATTTACTGTTACAAAATAGATGGCAGGAATTTATCTTGGATTTCTAAGAACATGTCACAGCATGAGGTCTATATGAAGCCAAACTTTTAAGCAATCCATATCCATAAAAAAGTAACGCTGGCACTTCCTCAAAAATTTCAGGCTTATCAAATTGATCTTTGGCTTGAACAAGTTTCTGTGTGCTTTTTTTTTTAACCTTGGCATTATGCCTGGTCAGAACCTACAAACACTATCTTCTTAGGGAAGGATTTGGTACTTTATAAAAAGTCACACAGCTCTTTAAATAGGTGGTCACCTGAGATGTCCCAGGCAACTGGAAGACATTAATCATTTGTAGCCCTTGCTAGTAGACACCTTGTCCATCCCACACATTTTAAAACTAGAAAGGCGGTTTTCTTTAGATAGCATTCTGATACACTCAACTTGTTATGAAGGAATTTGTGAACTCACCAGCGGTAATGGTGAGCTGACTTCTTGTACTTGTCAGTATAACAGAAGTACACATATGCACCTCTCTAGAGAGACACAAACCACATGTGGGATGGAGGCAAAACCTTATTACATCTACAGAGCCAGTGTGATGCAGTGGTTAGATTATCATGCTAGGGTCTGAGAGAGCTAGATTCAAATTCCACTTCTGCCGTGGAAACTTGCTGGGTGACCTTGGGCCAGTCATACACTGCCAGCCTAACCTACCTCACAGGGTTGTTGTGAAGATAAAATGAATTAGCAGAGAATGATGTGAGCAGCTTTGGGTCCCCATTGGCGAGTAAATTAAGTGAATAAAATAAGTTGGAAGCCTAATAAAAGGAGGCAGGGACCTGAAGAACTTATGTATCTTGTGGCATATAAATGTTTTAAATGAATCCAGGGACATGTTTCACCTACTGCGGGTGCTCTTGAGGTTACTAAACTGGTATCCCGAAAAGCAGCTGGCAAACTTATTGAAACTCTCCTGCAGGTTATTTTCCTTAATGAATTTACCCTGACTGTTTTACAGCCTCTTTGTCTAATGTAGGATTTCAATCAGGGCCACTCTTAGACTGGGTGAGACGACCCACGTCAGATGGCAGATTATGACAGAATGTATGTAGGTTGGCACTTTTAAAATCATTACATTTATTGCTCTGTGTTTACTACCAGTTGTTGTTGTGTCATTTTGATCTTCTGCCTCTGGCATCCAAAAGAATTGTCATTACTTTTTAAATTTCTCATTGATATTCATTAATTAATGATATACCTGCCCTAATTTTCAGCCACACATTAGCTCCCAAAGTGGCTCAATGGAATTAAAAACCAGCACAAATGAGACATTTTAATTGAGTGCTGATCCAGGCATCAAGAAGTCTTGCTCCTATCTGCTCTGGAACGCTACAACCCAGATATATGCTAATGGATATAACAAATTGTTTATCACGCATGCAGACTGCACGAGTAGGCCTGAACTTGGGAGCCTAATGTTATGCATTAGTGGGAGTTTGGGGCAGCAATACTGATTCCCTCTGGTTTGTTGGTTGGTTTGTTTTAAAGTGGCCACAATCTCTGGCTCTGATAAATTTAATGAGTTAACCAAGCCCTCCTCATCTTGGCCATGCTTTCCATTTTCAGTGCGTGTCGGCACAGCAGAAGTTCTCCGGCTCCACTCATCCCTGGATGAGAAGCAAAACCAACCAGACCAACCCAAGTAAAGAGAAATGTCATTCCAGATGAAACTACGCTTGTCACGTGTTTCTCTCCTGCTGTTCACCCAGTGAAAAAATAGCACTGTAGACTACATGAAAAGCTCTTGCACTGAGACCTAACATCACTGAGTTTCCATCATGCAGAGGCACAACAAAATTCAAGGGACCAGCATCCCAATATATTGTTTGTCGGGCCTCTGTTCAGTTCTGAGATTCTTGAAATGATCAATTCCACCACAATGTGTCCCATCTTGGCAATCATCTTAGCAAGATCCAAAAGGAGGGCACGGAAAAGATATTATGTACTAAATATAGTAGAAGCAACTTTGCAGAATGGCTCTAGAGCTTGCAGAACAAGCTTTGAAAGCATGCAACTCCTTTAAAAAATACAACGAATGCTGAGCATGCAGTCCTTTAGGTGGGAGTTTAGGGTTCATTACACACATCATAGTGCAATTAGTATCTCATCTTTCTGCTGTATGACATATTAGTAGACCTGTAGGAGAGATATATGAGCTGGAAAACATGTTCAGAGTTTGGAGGAAATGCCTCTAGGGTACAGGTCCAAGACCAGAATATAAACTGAATCAAAGCAGACTGCCTGCCCTTAGGTAACAGTTAGCTGAACAGGGGGGACATTGTAGTGGGAAAATGCAGTTGTGTATATTAACAGGTATAAACTGTATTTTAGGGTTGCCAGCTCTGACTTGGGAAATACCTGGAGATTTGGGGGTGGAGCCTGGGAGGGCAGGGGGTATCAGCAGGGTACAAGAACAGAGACCCCACCCTCCAAAGCAGCCGTTTCCTCCAGGGAAACTAATCTCTATTATCTGGAGATCAGTTGTAATACTGGGAGATCTCCAGGCCCCGCTTGATAACCTTCATATTCATGGACAGCTGGAATCCTATGAGCAGAAGGCAGACACATTTCAGCTGGAGTGTCGAGGACTGAGGGGTTGAGCCATCACAGGAGGTTTCTTTAAGGCCACCAGCCAGTTTGAACCTTAGGCTGAAGGCCAGTTATACAGCTTGGAAAAGGGCAGCTATCCCACATTAGCAGTTTAAAATGCAGAGAGAAATGGTGGTTTCCTTGAGCTCTGTGGGGTATCTGTCTTTCCCTTAAGCACCTACGGGCCGGGCAGCAGCACCAGACAATGAAAAAGGGTTGGCTTTAATTGAATCCACTACCTTGCCCAACACCTTAAATGTATTTTATTTCAAACATTGCTAACACAGAGACTATAAGGTGCTTCCTGTTGGTCTCAGCTTGGAAGGGAAGCGTGTTCCTCGTTTGACATTTGGGACCATTTTGGATGGACTTGGGGATGGTTTCCGCATTTCTATGAAAGAAGAACAAAGAATGGATGGCGTGGACTGCATCCAGATTGCCAGAAAATATGCTGAGAGGCAATGTCACACTATCGATAAAGTTCAGCTAACTGCCTGCTTTTATCCCTTGTACGATGCATACAAGACCAGACCTTAGCCCCGTGGCCTGAAGATTCTGCTTTCTCACCTTTATCTTTTTAAATTTTGTAACATCAGCCTGACGAAGAGTTCTGTTTGAGCTCAAAAGCTTGCAGAATGCTTTGTGTCAATTTGGTTGCTCCTAATAAAAGGCATTACATGGATTTTGGTTCTTGTTCTGAAAAAATCCTGACCAGATGGAAGCAACTTATATCACACCAGGTGATAGTAGCTGACCTGACCTGGATGGCTCAGGCTAGCCTGACTGTGTCAGAACTTGGAAACTGAGCAGGGCCGGTTTGTAGTTGGATGGGAGACCTCCAAGGAAGTCCAGGGTCACTATGCAGAGGCAGGCAATAGCAAACCACCTCTGAATGTCTGTTGCCTTGAAAACCTTACAGGTTCGCCATATAGAATTATAGAGGTGGAAAGGACCTCCGGGGTCATCTAGTCCAACTTTCTGCACAGTGCATGAAATTCACAAATACACGCCCCCAGTGACCCCTGTTCCATGCCCAGAAGATGGCAAAAAACCTCCAGGATCACTGACCAAACTGGCCTGGAGAAAAATTGCTTCCTGACCCCCAACATGGTGATCAGCATTTCTGCAGGTGTGTAAGAAAGGGCCACAAGAACTAAGCACTGATACAACCCTCTCTGCCCTCCTCTCATGAGCTGCCTAAGTTCACAGAATCAGCTTTGCTGTCAGATGGCCACCTAGCCTCCATTTAAAAACCTCCAGTGAAGGAGAGCCCACCACTTCCCGAGGAAGCCTGTTCCACTAAGGAACCGCTCCATCAGGAGGTTCTTCCTAGTGTTTAGCTGGATGCAACTTGATGGTGCTTTACACACACACAATGGTAATTGTTAGAACCCTGACAGAAAATGAAGGAGGGTTCTTCCGGATTTCTAAAGTATGTGAGAGCAAGCTGAGAAGTTTTGTATTTTCTTTTTGCCACATGATGAGGATCATGATGGCCCAAAGCCAATACAAAATGTCCTCTCAACTGCCTGAGCCATAAGAAGAAAAGCCCAACCAGACAGTCACATCCCATGTCACCCCTCAATTTCCCCTCAGTGTCCATGAATTGTCCTCAGTCCTAGATCTCTTTAGTTGGGGGCCATTCCAGTCCAGCTCCTCCCCGATGCAACAAAGTAATGTGACCAGCCCTTAACTATGCAGGAAAAATCCATGCTGCAAATCCTCCCCAAATCAGCTCCAGTACACAGAGAAGATGTGTGGTCCACAGCCGGGGGGGGGGGGGGGCTGGGTCCAGGAAGAAGCTGAGAAGGTGCAGTGGCCTCATTTCAGCACCTGTGCTTGCCATCCCCACTTCTGGACTTCAGATGTTATTTTTGCAATATGCAGCAGCTCCCTACCATTGCCACATTCTCCAAGCTGTACATTCTGCTATGACCTTTTGTCCTTGCTGTATCGCCTAACGCCTTCCCTTCCCCAAAACTGTGACCTACAATCATTATCTGAAGAAGTGAGCAGTGTCTCATGGAAGCTCATACCCTGCCACATATTTTGTTCGTCTTTAAGGTGCTACTGGACTCTTGCTCTTTTCTACTACAGTAGCAGTAGGGTGAGGGGAAGCCACTAAGGCCAAAGACGCTTTCAGGGGGAGAAACAAGATAATGCCACAGTCAAAACTATTTCAATACCCTATCTTCCAGACAACTGAGAATTCTCTTAACACTGTTAAATACAGTCATGAGAAGTCCAAGTGATTGTCTGAAAAGTGGTTGCCTTCTTCACAGTTTTGGACACTTCCATGCCTGGAAAATGTTGCCGGGAAACGCGGGGGGGGGGAGGCATGGCTTTTTGCGCCGGCACAGTGTGTCCCGCTACAAATGTGATCAGACGCGATGGCAGTTTCCTTCCTTGGCGCACTCCAGTGATGCAAGAGAAGCACGCTGGAGCGATCACACGAAGAGAGTCGTCAGCGGCCTGTCGCAAGCCGTTTGCTAGTGGACTTTATGAGGTACCTTTTAACTCCACATCTTCGGCCGGCTGCGATGGGTGCACTACACTGGCCAGATGTTGCTGTGTGATTGCGCCCTTATAATCCGCCTGGCATTCGTACCACTCCCGCGGAAACTTCTGTGTCTGATCAGGGCCTTTGACTTGTAAATAAATAGAAAGGTGGAAGAAGTGGCTAAAATGATGAAAGAAGAAGAAGAAGAAGAAGAAGAGATTGGATTTATACCCCGCCCTTCACTACCGAAAGGTGTCTCAGAGTGGCTTACAAACTCCTTTCCCTTCCCCTCCCCACAACAGACACCCTGTGAGGTAGGTGAGGCTGAGAGAGCTCTTGACAGAAACTGCTCTTTTTCAAGGACAGCTCTTATCAGAACTACGGCTTGCCCAAGGCCATCCAGGCAGGTGCAAGTGGAGGAGTGGGGAATCAAACCCGTTTCTCCCAGATTAGAGTCCGCGCACTTAACCACTACACCAAACTGGCATTTGATTTTTTAAAACGCTCTGTTCTGAAATGCTCCCAATATTTTAATATTTCAGAATAAATGTATGAATGAATAAATGCTATATTTGGGTCACAAGGTTTGTTTTAAACTTAATGTTTTGCTGGTAAACGTACAAAATGCTTGAGTCATGCTTGCTTCCACAGCACATATCCCAAAATTGGAATGATGAAGAGAAAATTAGCAGGGCCCCTGTGCAAGCGCTCACTTCAGCAGCACATGTACTAAAATTGGAATAAAATGCTTGAGTTATGGAGCT
The DNA here is from genome assembly GCF_001447785.1 of Gekko japonicus. Lineage (NCBI taxonomy): Eukaryota > Metazoa > Chordata > Lepidosauria > Squamata > Gekkonidae > Gekko > Gekko japonicus. The sequence continues at coordinate 486,337 of NW_015173701.1, read as the reverse complement.
TGCTTTGGGTAGACACCAGTCATGACTGAGCATGTGAACTGGCTTGATTCCTGCTCTCACAGGCCCAATCTGCACCTAGCATTTGCTCTGCTGTTTTACCAAACCCAAGCTGGAACAAAAATTCCCGTCTACAGTGCATGCCACTTTCACTTTGATTGATTGTCGGATTTTATGGCAGTGTCCAGACTGCATGCTGCTTTCACTTCATTTGCTCTCTGGGGTTTTATTGTACCATCTGCATAGACTTATGGCCGTTTTATGGCCATTCAGGGGTGACTCTGCAGTCAGTATGGCATTGGCCTGGGATATCTAAATGTGGTTTTGAGCTGCATCTTCTTCTGTTCCACCAGTGTAGGTTGGTAAAACAGTGGAGCAAATGCTAGACACCTATCATTGTCTAAACAAATAATCAAACAAACTCTCTAAGCCATCTAGATCCTTTAATGGAGGCCTGAAGTCACATCACAAGGGTGTGAATGGCCTACACATGCACTTAAAAGGGAAAGGTTCCCTTGCTCGAAAGCCAGTCAAATCCGACTCTAGGGTTGCGGTGCTCATCTACATTTCAAAGCCGAAGAGCCAGCGCTGTCCGAAGAAATTTCCATGGTCATGTGGCCAGCATGACTAAACACCAAGGCGCACAGAACACTGTTACCTTCCCACCGAAGTGGTACCTATTTATCTACTTGCAATTTCTTGCTTTCGAACTGCTAGGTTGGCAGGAGCTGGAACTAGAGGTGGAAGCTCACTCCGTCATGTGGCACACTCAGGTCTCAAACTGCTGAACTACCACCTTCCACAGCCTGCAGTTCAGCGTCTTAACCACTTGAGCCACCGCAGCTCCATGCACATGCACATGCACTTAGCCATCAGTTAAAAAGGAAAAGCCCTCCTTCTTTGCTTGGAAAACACCTAGCTTTTGCACTGCCATATTTACCAGTAACATTTGCAAATTAATAATATCAAAGGAACAATCTGAACCAGCTGCCCTGATGTGCAAATTTTTAATTCCAATTTTAATATCTTTTTTGTTCTGAATTATTTCCTTTCAAGTGGTTCCCTTTAATGCATGCATGTTAAGAAAGCTCTGCCCGCAAACAGAACAAGACACGTCTGGCTGAAATGGCACCACCTTCACAAAGCTCTGTTCCTTCCTCCCTTGCAGCCAGTCCCTTGAAGTAACCTGATCCGGGCAGCTGGAACACTGAGGCCTCAGAAGCTGGGGGGATGGGGGGGGGAGACACCTCCTCTCCTTTGCTTTGGCTGTTTCCCTTTGGAGGAAGGGCAGGGAACCTTTAATGCACTTTCCCAGCAGACATGGCTGATGGGAATGGAGTACAAAGGGCTATTTTACAAAAGAGGGAGAGAAAGAGAGTGCTGCTCTGTGCATGGGACCTACACAGGCAAATCCCAGTGGCTGGTCTGCTCCACTTCAGAATGCCTTTTTTGGCACCAAGGCTGTTTCACAAGCATTCAAGTCCTTGAGTATCTTGCACTTCTGCTGATTAATCATTTGCTTCCCTTTGTGATGTGTAATTTAGGGATAGGGAGCAGATCAGGTCTGCCCACATGGCATTATGAATCTAGTCTGCTTCACCCATTCTTATAGGATCCCCCCCCCCTTCACATCCCTGAACAGGCTGGATTCTCTGTCCAGCAACATTGCCCTGCCTTTTGATTCAGGCACACGATCCACATCATGACCTGTCAAGCAACGTCAAGATACTTATGGCTACTTTTCTTTGTCTTTCCCAGCACCACAACAGGTAAGAGTCACATAGCATTTACATTGGGGAGGGGGAATGAAATGTCAAAATATCCACTTCAGGTATGTGTATGCGTGTCTGTTTTAAATTGTGTACAAAGCTCACAAATTGTATACAGAGTTGTCAGGTGCTTATTGCAATCGCAGAACAGCCAAGTTCTGAAAAGGCTCACTTTTCTCGTCCTTTTATGTCCCATTTATTGGCATGGCAACTAACAACAAGTGAATCTCCAGGGTTCACAGACAGTTCTCTTTGAATCTCTTTCAGATTCCTGGGACTCAAAACAGGGTCTTTGAGTTTTCTCAGGGCAGCAGGCACCTGTTGGCTTCAGTGATACTGAGAAAGGCAAAACCGAATGGTGCTGAAAAGTACAAACACTGTTCGCAGCTACTTAATGGTCTGCACAGGGCCCTTGCCTGGGAGGGAGGTACGCCTTCCTGTGGTTCAGAAGAGGCTTCAAGTCTATTACCATGACATGGTGTATTTTTTATCATTTCAGGGGTTGGGGGGATCCTGAGATTGTGCAGACGGGATAGAAAATGGAAGTGAGTGGCATGTTACAAGTTTATGCTGTACTCAGGGACATTACGTTTGGGCCATATCAATACTACACAGTTATTTATAGATTTAAACCCTTTTGGGATCCAAAGCAGCTTACAACACCCTTCTCCTCTCCTCAGTTTTTATCTTCACAACAACCACCCTGCGAGGTAGGCCCTGCCGAGAAAAATTGACTGGCCCAAGGTCGCCCAGTGAGTTTCCATGGCAGAGCAGGGATTTGATCCTGGTTCTCCCAGGTCCTAGTCTGGCATGCTAACCATTACACCATGCTGGCTGGACACCTACCCTCCCCCCCTTTGACACCTGAACGAGGCAGCTAAGTGAAAAAAATGCAAGCCGCTGCTTCAATCACATCTGCTTTGGCCCTGAACGTTTGTAGCTTACAGACTTCTGTGCACCCATCACTACTTTGCAAATCCGAGCTATTCATTTCGTTAACATTGGATCTGCTGTGAACTTTTTTAAAATGTGCTTCTGAATTCCTGATTTAAATTACTTATGACGGTTATTCGATTATTACAATAATTAAATCATGTGTCGTAAAAAGACATAACATACTCCTTAAAACATGTAACATACTCACACAGACACATGAAGCTGCCTTATACGGAATCAGAGCCCTGGATCAAGGTCAGTATTGTCTGCTCAGACTGGCAGCAGCTCTCCAGGGTCTCAGGCTGAGGTCTTTCACATCACCTCCTGCCAGATCCTTTCACTGGAAATGCCTGGGACCTTCTGCATGCCACGCAGATGCACTATTACTGAGCCATGGCCTCCCCCCAATCAGAATACCCTGCTGCTTTGGTAAAGAGAGTCTTGCAAGTAGCCATTTCATGTATGGAGGCTTAGTTTGAATGCAAACAAATAGCACCTTGAAGACTAAACTCTGTTGTGACATCAATTTTTGCAATTTTAAGTACCCCCTGCTTGAAAATGAAACCCTATTAACTCTCTGGTGCACACTTCAAAGTAAACTTGGATGGGGATTAATATCTATTATTAGCCCATTCAGCTATCAGCCTCAAGACAGTTTAGTTCCTCTAACTGGTCTATCACTGATTGCTATTATGTCTACTGAGAAGGGCAGGGAAAACACTATCAAACCATCGCACTCAAAGTGTTTGGACTCATCATATATTACTGGTCACAAAGGAGTACACTGGTTAGAGAGCTGTGGTTAGGGTGCTAGAATGAAATCAGGGAATCCCAGGTTTCAGTCCCCACTTCGTCATGAATGTTTTCCCAGAAGTAAGCTCCACCTGTATTCAATGGGGCTTACTCAAGGTTAATGTCATGGAAGTGGCCTTGAGACTAACCTCTCTCAAAGGGTCACTGTGACCATCCAGCGAGGAGAGGAGGATTCCTGGCTTCTGCATTTCCAGCAGACTCGATCCCCACCTTGCTTACGTCGAACAGCTTTAACTCATCCTTACCTGCAGGCATTTAAGTTATTTCAATGTCGGGCTCTTTTACAGAAAACCTGGAGGCTCCATCTTTTCAGCCTGGAATCCTGTATCAGTACCGATACTCACTGGACGCCCAGTTCAGTTATCTCTCCAGATCATCATGGCAAAGAAGCAAGGTCCAGGCTGAAGCACTAGTTCACATCCACCTCCTATGGAGAAATGTCAGTGATGCAAGGGAGCACCTTCTCCAAGTTGAGGTCAGTGACCTGAATTGGTTTTAAGCCCCTGGGGACAACACTGATACTCTAGCACTATTGAATGCTGAGGGTTCCTTTCGCCATATTCAGGCAGACATGACGGGCTGGCTCGGGAGCAGAAGGAAAATAGTCAGTAGCACTGTTCTGCAATCCTTTATATTTATTTATTAACTCATTATTTATTAAAACATTTACATCCTGCGTTTCCCTTGTGGCTTATGATGCAAAATTAAAAACATCCCCATTAAAAACACTCAGAAACAAAGCAGTCTTACAGCACGTCCAAAAATCCTCCAAGGACGGCACCTTCCTCAGGGAGCCCACTGGGGAAGTACAGGCTCAGGCAGAGGCCAAGCAAGCAATTGTACTCAGGGAGAGGGGGAACAGCAAGCAGGGGACAGCGAGAGAACCGCAAGTGGTGCACAGGAAGTATGGGGAAAGGTGGTCTTTCCGATAGGTAAGTCAAGGGACTTTAAAGGCCATAACCAGCACCTTGAACTGGACTTAACCTAGCAGCCAACATCAGCATCTTAAAAATAGATCAGACTTATTCCTGTTCCTGACGATAATCAGGCTGCCATACTCTGAACCAGTTTCAGTTTCTAGCTTGTCTTCAAGGACAGCTCCATCTAGAGCTTGCTACAGCAGTCCAATGAGTTTTGTGGTTATGGATCGATTAGCACGGCCAAGTTGTCAGAGTCTCAGAAATGGGAGAGTTGGTGAATCAGATGAAGCAGATAGAAAGTGCTCTTGGCCACCAGCCAACCTGCTTTCCAACCAGCATGGCTGGGTTCATGAGCGTTGCATTCCCAAGCTCTCCAAATGTCAGGTCCATTCCATCACAACAAGCAGATCCAGTCCCTCCAGACTGCCAGGCTTCCTCACCAGCATCACCCCTATCTTTTCTTGACTCAGATTCAGTTTCTTCTGCCTCAGACACTTGACCAGGACCTCAAGCATTGCCTCAGACTGAGATGGACATATCTTGAGGCTTCACCAATGAAGTATAGAACCGGGCTCAGGCGGGTAGCCATGTTGGTCTGAAGCAGCAAAACAAAGTTTTAGTCCAGTGGCACCTTTAAGACCAACAGAGTTTTATCCAAGAATGGACTCAAACTTTACAGAACTGGGTGTCATCATATGGATGATATCCAACCATAAAGGTCTGGACAATCTCATTCAGCAACCACTTATAAATATTGAAGAGCACAGGTGACAAGATTGAGTTTAAATACTCCACAAGGCAGATATTAATCTATTGACTCCTCTGGTAGAAACTTTGATCAGATAGAAAGACTGAAACCACCAAAGGTCTCTATCTCCAGTATCAATTAGAGTTGCCGCCCCCAGGTCTGAGTGGGGGTTACCCCACTTTTGAGGGCTCCAATCTGCCCCCGGCCAGCTGGCCGGTGGGGGAAACCCTGCCCCTAAGCACAACCACTCTCCCTCCCTTTCTGCCAGATTTGAAGGGCTACAGATGATCACTGGGGACCACATGGCCTGCCGATCAGATGGAGGGTCCTTTAAATCTAGCAGGAAGGATGGAGAGGGGTGGTCGCCAGCTGCATGCTCAGCTCGCAAAAAGGCCCTTTAAAGGGTCTTTTTTACAAGCAGGATGGGGGCTGCGGCACACAGGGCTGGGGAAAATCAGCCTCACACGCTGCGGCCCCCACCTGCTCACAAGCCGAGCATGTGGCCCACAACCACCCCCTCCCTCCCTCCCTCCCTCCTGCAGATCAGCTGAAGCCCTTTAAAGGATGGAGAGGGGTGGGTGGTCATGCTTGGGGGCAGGGCTTGGGGACAGGGCTTGGGGGTGTCCCTGCCCACCCGTAGAGCACCCCCCCCCAATTCCCCCCACTGGAGTGAGGAGGGAAACTGGCAACCCTAGTATCAACCCAATATTCTAACTGATGGAAAGGTGTCCTCTGTTTTGTCAAAGGCCTATTTTTCTGTCCTCCTTCAGATGAAGATCACCCACCAGTGCAACCAAGCCATCTTGATTCTGAAGCTAGGCCTGAAATCAGACTGAACTGAGACAAAGCTGGACACAGCTCAAATAGTAACCCTTCAATATTTCCAGCAGAATCTCTGTTTAACAGGATGCCTATTTAAAGGAACATATTATTTAAAATTTTCTTGCATACAAAGAGCTTACCTTCAGTCACACAGCAAAGTATTTTGGTGGCAGCTGCTGTTGAAAGCAGCTTTTAAAAAATTTGCACAGCCAAGCAGCTCTCCAGGGGTTGATCAGAAGCCTGCCCACTTCCTGAAAACACTTGGCAGGTGTCGGAAAACTGGTTGACAGGCTGCATGGTAACCACTTGAATCAAAGGGTACAATACCCTTTCCCAGAATGCTTTCAAAAGTCAGGATGGGCAAGGATCAAGAGCAGAAGTGATGGCTCTCATGATCCCATAACCATAGTCAGCATTAGCATTGGCAAGGACAATCTGAATCCATCCATAGAAAAGGGAGAAGCAGCACCAGATTTACTATCAACCTGGCCTCTAAGTCAGAACAGATGAGACAGAAGACCTGTTCAGAAGTTACAGTCCTATTCATATACAAACCATGTACAGTGCACACTTGATTTTTCTGTATGTGGTGCATTTAGTGATTCTCATGTTTTATTCAACACATTTACAGATGAACATGTGATTTAAACCCCACAGTTATCCATGTCCTGATCCCTTTTTTCATTTGTAAAGTGGATATGCACTGGGTCTTTCTTAAAAAAAACAGAGCTACGTACATACCTGCAGGGTGTACATGTGTTATGGTTGCCAAACTCAAGGTAGAGCCTGGAGTTCTTCTGGAATTACAATGGATCTCCAGTCTAGGGATGGGCACAGACCTTCCCACGAACCCAAATTCAGTAGTAAAATCACCCGGGGTTGTAGTTTGCAAACTGAGGTTCGTGCAACCCCCCCCCCTCCATTACCCTCTGTGGTTTTTTGGAGGTTCGTGTGAGTCGTGGTGGGAAGCAAGGAGGAGCGAGAGGGATCGCTGAAATGGTTTGCATCCATTTCAGACTAATAGTGGGGCTAGTGCACCCATCACCTGTTAGGCTGGAACAGATGCAAGCCATTTCATTGATTCCTTCCATGTCCCCCCACGAAACAGAGGGTTTTAATGGCTCACAGCTGCAGCAGGACACCTTCAGATTCAACCCTATGGATCTCTTTTGCTAATAGTGGCACTTTACTCTGGCACAAGGGCATGTCCCCTCATGAAAGAGGCTCTTTATCAGTGTCAGGAGAAGAGTACTTGAAACATAAGAAAGCACCGCCATTAGTAGAACAGATCCTGGGACTCAGGGCCACCAAGAAGGGGAGGACTGGGGGGACAAATTCCAGGGGCCCAAATCAGCTGGAGGGCCCCTGAAGCCAGCATGATGCGGCATCTGTCAGAATGTATTTCCATTCATTTTACTTATAGTGCAGTTCTGGCTGCAGCCACTAGGGGCACAGGGAAGTCTAAGGAGTAAAAGGCCCTCTGACTATTGGCTAGCCTCACCTTATTGGTATTTTTTTGGTATATTTTGGCTTTCTGAATGTATCCAGGTTTTCTTGAGAAAACCAAAAAAATTCCTGAGAAAATCCTGGATATATTCAGGAATTACCAGTAGATCTGAAGAAAGCAGAGAGGTGGGAGCAATATGCAGTCTCTTAGCTGGAATCTCTCAAATGTTTGTCGGGCTTCTATTGCAGTCCCTTTAAAGTTTGGGCTGGCTTTTTAAAAACTGGTATTTTAAAAAAACTGGTATTGGAATCTTGGATTTTTTGAAAACGCTGAAATTTTATTGGGTCCAATAGACCTGAATTGAAAAATACCAATTAAAAAAATTGCACACCCTTAATGGTAAGTCATTGCCAGGCTGCAGTCTACAAACAAGGTTGTTGCTCCAGCAGTCTATCCTTTCCCTCTTCCTTTCCTCGTACCCAGTTTCAGTGTTTTTATCTGTCCAGCCAGTTCTTGCCAAGTGGTTGTTAGTGTGTCACAGCAAGATAAAAACCACCTTTCCCTCTCTTTTCCTTAATTTCTTTCCTTTTCCATGCTTTTCTCTTTCTTCGTTCATTTCTGTTTCTTTCATGATCTGCCTTCATTTTTCTCTCCCTCCCCCTTCTAGTTTTTCCATGTCCCCACCCCCATTATTTTCCAAGTCTTTGTCTGAACTCCTTCTTATCCATATCCTGCTTGGCAACTTAGAATGTACTTAGTAGCAGTATAGTAACAAAGCTTTTTTAATATTATGAACAGAACGGAGGATTAATATTTCCCCATGATCTAACAAAGTAGTAAAAGGATGCTTCCCCCATCACATCCTCTATGTGCATGGTAGTGGAATGTTAATCAGTTTTAGTGGTTATACATATGGAACAGAAGTTAGAACTCCCAGTTCAGGCACTAGATTGTTGTTGTTGTTGTTGTGTTGGGGGAACATCTAACAGCCTTTTGTAAGGGCTACTTTTTAAAATGACAAATAATGCGATATTTTTAGATAATGTCAGCAAAATCAGTCCCAATGATCCCAGTACTTCGCATCCAGCACCACTACATAGCCCAGTTTGCCCCCCTGCCACTTTTGTGCTAGATAAAGGTACAAGGATAAACAAATCAATTTCTTACTGACATGATGTTTTTGTGAACTAGAGCCCACTTCATCTGATGCAAGAAGTGTATCCTGTAAAAAAAGACACATACATGTGTGTTACAAAATTAGACTCATGGCTACAGAGAGTAATACCGAGAGGCACAGGCTGTGTAAACAGAGATGAGGAGGGAATTTTGACAGGCAGAGCTTGTCTGGAAAGAGGGAGGAAAGCTGCTCATGCATCTTTTACACAATTGTGATGGCTTCTATAGATACAAGGAGCCTAGCCCTGATTGCCATGCTTGCAATATTTAACAGCATTCTGAATACTGAATGATCAAGTCTTCCACCTGCCAAAAGTGTTGCAGCAATACTTGATGAAGCAACAGTAATAGTTATCATCATTTTTTATGAACTGTATGCAAAATTAGATTTATAACAAATGTCATACCCAGTCTTTCTCCCCAGTAGGGACCCACAGCAGCTTCCATTGTCCTCCTGTCCTCCGTTTTATCCTCACAACAACCCTGAGGTAGATCTGGCTGACAGCATGTCACCCAGCAGCCTTCCATGACAGACTGGGGATCTGAGTATGAGAAACACGTGACAGGTTGCTTAAAAGCTCTCTTATTACAAATTGTCTGTTGTGGTCCAGGATTTTGTAGTTCCCTCCATTTTTGGCACCACCAACTCCCATCATCATTCTGGGGCTGGCAACCAGTTTTTGAAGATGTAGGATTATTTTCTCACAAGTTATGCCTGCCATAAACAGAGACCCTTTGCAAATAGCACCGGGGTTGTCTGGAGATAACCTGGGCTGGGATATTCCAATGCTTTTCATTTTTGGCAATGGGAAAAAAATAATATTTGGTCAATAGCAATATCTACACAGCTACACAGAAGAAAGACAATATCTACCTGGAACTACATCTACACAGCCCAGTCCTCAATGAAACTTTCAGAGTTTTCCTTTGAGACTTTGGTGCAGTTTCTGCACAACCTCCTTCTGATTCTTTTTTTTCCCCCTCCAGCAAGGTAGGACAATAATCTACCTGATTCTCGGTCTGTGGGTATAGGCATTGTAGTGGTTTGAGGGAGAGGCAAAAAAGTCAACCACAAGAGAAGAGTTAGGCCAAAAGGGTCACAGAAGCAATGAAAGCCCTGCATGCTGCCCTCATGAAGACCGGGTATCCTTCTAGGTGCAAAACTGTGTCTTGGATTTAAGAGCTGTATACATCTACAGCATACCCACTGTGTCTTTAAAAGCATTTCACTCATTCTAAAAAATAAAATATTTCTTAGGAGTTTTTTCTCAGTGCTCCCCAAATGTTTCAGTTTTTCCATCAGAAAAACTGGAGGGGGGGAGGCCTTGGAGGGAAAAAAGGAAAAAACTGGATTTTTAACTGATTTTGTTCTGTGTATTCCCCCCCCCCCCAAGCCTTCACATCTCTAGTGAAGGGAAGCGGTTTTCTGTGTGTTTTTAAAAGGTCATCTGAAGATGATAGAAAGCTGATCTGGCAACATTTGTGACTTGAGGTGTGCAAAAAAAAAATGCCGGTATTTTTTGGCTTCGGGTACATCAGACCCAAAAAATATCGGTAAATGCCAAATTTCCCCAGTCCAATACCGGTAAGGTATTCAGATTGGGGAAATATTCAGCCAGCATTGCTGAATATATTTGGGGCTGATTTACACCACCAGAGGGAAAGGAGGCATATTAAAATGCCTTCTTTCCTGCTGGTAGCCCCTATAGATTTCCCTGTCAATTTCACTCCCTGCTAATCAGCTGAGAGTGAAATTGACAAGGCGTTGTCATTGGCGTTAATAACGCCCTATCAAGAGTTGGGAGTTGGATTCCAATTTCTCTCTCTGCCTTCCATTCTCTAGCTCATATGTCCTAGCTGGAGATGGGCAGGCAGGGAACCCAGGCACATTTAAAATGCCTTTTTTCCCCTCCCCGTGGCAGCGGGACACTTGGAGAAGATCAGAAGGGGAACTCAGGCATGTTTAAAAGGCCTTTCTTTCCCTCCCCGATCCATCAGAAGCCAGAACACAAGAATTCAGGCATTTAAACCCAACAGCTGACTGGCGGCTCAGGCTGCTAGGTTTGAGTCTTTTTTTCAGTATAGCAAAAAGAACCCCCTCCAAAAAAAGCCGGATAATATCGGCTTTTTCAAGTTTAGCTATACCAGTAGCCGAATTCGGCTTATGTGATACCCGATAAATAGCAACAAGGTATTTTTTGGGTATCTTTTTGGTTCGGCTATAGCCGAATGCACACACTTATTCGTGACTTGGGCCTCTATGGAAAGCAAGGCATCCAAGATCACGCCCAAGCTCTTTACTGTCAGCATTGGCGTTAATAACGCCCTATAAAGAGTTGGGAGTTGGATTCAAACCCACCCCCCTTAGTTTCAGCTGGCTCTGCTTTAACCAGCCAGCCATGGCCTCCAAAGCCCTGGTCAAAACATATGGGGCAGTGTTTAGTCAGCCGTCCATCAACAGATACAGCTGGTTGTCATCAGCATATTGGTGGCAACCCAGCACAATCCTTCAGTCCAACTGGGCAATGATGGGAAATGAAATAAAAACAGATGCAAAGCCATTCTCCTTGAGATCAGTGGCTATCAGAATCCATGCTACATAGCACTGAATCCTCCTGATGTCCTTCTGTCCATTTGTATATCTTAGATACATAACCTACAAGTCCATCACAAGCCAGAACACAAGAAGAATCAGACTAATAACAGCAGTCCCTCCACAGACGTTTCTCCAAACACCACTGAACTGCAACAGCCTATTTTCCTTCACTGGTATAATGGAAAGGTATGTTAATATTTATTTGTGCTATTTAATAATCTCATTTTCATTCCAGCTTCTGATTCATGCAAGCTAGCCAGCATTCTTCTAGATACAGATGAGTTACGGTCAACCTTTCTCAGTGGTATAGTAATTTTTATGTGCACAGTGGTTACCACCGTAAGGAGAAACTCTTCAGTCTATAAAGACTGATTTCCACCAGTTGATGGGAGTACAAGCAGTGTAAGTGGCCACTCCCTGCTAGTAAATAAGTAATGTACCCTCCACCTCCACAGTCTAACCCACTAAAAGCTCAGAGGAGGAGACGGAAGTTACTGTATATGACAGTCACCCAATCATTTTATGCTTTTACATGTTTCACAGTTAAAATTAGGATAGGGCTATAGATGCTATCGAATTATGGTACTGGAGAAAACTCTTGAGAGTCCCTTGGACTACAAGGAGATCAAATCAGTCAGTCCTAAAAGAAATCAACCCTGAGTGTTCCCTGGAATGCCAGACACTGAAGCTGAAACTCAAATACTTTGGCCACCAAATGAGAAGGGAGCACTCACTGGAAAAGATCCTGATGCTGGGAAAGCCTGAAGGTAACAGAAGAAGGGAACGTCAAAGGATGAGATGGTTAGATAGTGTTATCGATGCAATGAACATGAAACTGAGGAAACTCCGAAGGACAGAGAAAGACAGAAGGGCCTGGTGTGATGTGGTCCATAAGGTCACAAAAAGTCAGACTCAACTGTGCAACCGAACAACAACAACAAGTAATTAGTCCTTGATGACTATGGTTAGAATGGTTGTTTCTCTGAAGTTATACATTATATTAATTAAATGAAGACTCCCAGGAACATCCCAGCCCTCACTACATATGCATAGGGCAGAACACTCATGAAGATAAAATCCATTTATGAAAGACTGGCTCTTCAGATGCACCAAAATGAGATCATTACCTTTCTACTCGTAGCAGTAAGGGCAAAAAAAATTAAAATCTTAAACCGAGTCTTTTTGCCAGAAACCAGGAAATTAGACCAGTCAGTCTAATGTCTGTCCCAGGCAAATTAGTAGAAACTGTAATCAAAGATAGAATTGTTATAGGCACATAGAGAGACAAAGCCTGCTGAGGAAAAATCAGAAAAGGGAAGTTCTGCTTCACAAGCCTTCTGGAGGTCTTTGAGAAAGTGAACAAGCATGTAGCAAATGGTGACCCAGTAGACATATACCTGGACTTTCAAAAGGCTTTTGACAAGGTATCTCACCCAAGACTGTTGAGTAAACTTAGCGGTCATGGGAGAAGATGACGGGTTCTCTTATGGATTAAAAACTGATTAAATGACAGGAAGCAAAGAGTAAGGATCAATGGACAGTTCTCACAGTGGGGGGAAGTAAGCAGTGGGGTCCCACAAGTATCAATATTGGGGCTGGTACTATTTAATTTATTCATCAGTGATCTGGAACTAGGGCTGAGTAGGGTAGTGATCAAGTTTGCAGATGACACCAAATTATTCAGGATGGTGAAAACCAAGGCTGACTGTGAGGGGCTCCAAGAGGACCTCCACAAACTGGGTGAGTGGGCGACAATGTGGCAAATGAAGTTCAATGTTGGTAAGTGTCAAGTGATGCACATTGGGACAAAAAAATCCCAGCTTCAAGTATAGGCTAATGGGGTCTGAACTTGCTGAGGCTGAGGGAGAAAAAGATCTTGGAGTTGTAGCGGATAGCTCAGTGAAAGTGTCAACCCAGTGTGCTGCAGCGGTGAAAAAGGCAAAATCTATGTTGGGGATTATTAGGAAAGGGAGTGAGAATAAAACAGCCAATATTGTAATACCCCTGTATAGATCCGTGGTGCAGCCTCATTTGGAATTCTCTTCACTGTATCTTAGAAAGGGAATTACAGATCTGGAAAAAGTACAAAGGAGGGGGACTAAGATGATTAGGGACTTGGGGCACCTTCCATATGAGGAAAGGTTGAAGAGTCTGGGACTTTTCACTTTAGAAAAGAGATGACTAAGGGGGACCATGATAGAAGTTTATAAAATTATGGGGTGGAGAGAGTTGACAAAGAGAAATTTTTTCTCCCTCTCCAGTGAAGCTGATGGGCAGTAGGTTCAGGATGAATAAAAGGAAAGACTTCTCTACACAGAGAGTGATTAAATGTGGAATTTGCTGCCAGAGGATATAGTGATGGCCACAGGAATAAACAGCTTTAAAGGGGGATTAGATAAATTCATGGAGGATAAGTTGTATCAATGGCTCCTAGCCATGGCAGCTGAGGGGAACCTACATATTCAAAGGCACCAAACCTCTGAATCTCAGAGCCAGGAGGCAATATCAGGGGAAGGCCTTGGTTGTTGTTGTTGGCTGTCCAGAGGAACTGGTGTGAGACAGGATGCTGGACTAGATGGACTGTTGGTCTGATCCAGCAGGGCTCGTCTTATATTCTCAGTGCCACAATTGAGTTTTACTTGTTCTACTACTAGCATGTATCTCTGACACACTGATAACAAAAAAACTGATGTTTTCCATAGTTCTTGCAGTTGCACAAAACTGATCTGTATTTTCTTCTACCTTATACCACTGTACTTTGGGATCATGTGTTCTGGAAAAGCTACCAAAGAGAGGAAAGGATGTACAAGGATTACTCACTGGTACACTGAGGCTTTGTAGCATGTCCGACTTTCTTGTGACTCTTTCCTCAGCTCCATATGGATTCTCTCCCATAAAGCTTGACTTTCACCTTGCAGGTTGAAGGCTTTTATGAAAACAAAGCAACAAGCCCTCTAACTCTGGAGCTGAAGCGAGGCCTTGCCAGCCTTCTCCAGTTTCAGACCCATCCTGGAAAAAAGACTGAGGTAAATAATGAAATTTTATGTCACCAGGAATCTTTGTGTCCTTGGATAGCTATAATTTCAGCACTGGAACAATACTTTTCTTTCAAGATGTATATGTATGCACGTGACATCAAATCGCAACCAATTTATGGCGACCCTAGAAAGGGGCTTTCAACCCAAGTGAGAAGCAGAGATAGTTTGCAGAGTCTTCCTTGGTGGTTTCCAATCCAAGCACCTAGCCTGCTTGTTTCCGGGAACACATGAAACTGCCTTATACTGAATCAGAACCTTGGTCCACCAAAGTCAGTGTCGTCTACTCAGACTGGTGGCAGCTCTCCAGGCTATTCTGCAGAGGTTTTTCACATCACCTACCACCAGATCTTTTAGCTGGAGATACTGGGTATTGAACCTGGGACCTTCTGCATGCCAAACAGATGTTCAGCCACAGCCTCCCCCCCCCCCGATCCGAGATCTGACAAGATCAAGCCCTTCCCACGTGCATCAAAACTTACATATCACAAAATCAAGCCAAAATTCTAGAGTAATAACATAGCAAGATTTTGTCGGTCTAATGTCTCTTACTGGCCCAGGCCCATCAAGTCCCTTTTCATTTTCACCAAAGTTCTTTCATACTTCATAAAATCAACACAGAGCATTGTACATTTCACATGGAAATCGTTAATTGGGAAAATATTGGAAATGTGAATTTTTAATAATATTCAACCCACTAACATCCTATAATGGAGCTGCGGTGGCTCAAGTGGTTAAGACGCTGAACTGCAGGCTGTGGAAGGTCAGTAGTTCAGCAGTTCAAGACCCGGGTGCCGCAAGACGGGGTGAGCTCCTGTCTCTAGTTCCAGTTCCTGCCAACCTAGCAGTTCGAAAGCAAGAAATTGCAAGTAGATAAATAGGTACCACTTCGGTGGGAAGGTAACAGCGTTCTGTGCGCCTTGGTGTTTAGTCATGCCGGCCACATGACCATGGAAACGTCTTCGGACAGCGCTGGCTCTTCGGCTTGGAAACGGAGATGAGCACCGCAACCCTAGAGTCGGATTCGACTGGCTTTCGAGCAAGGGAACCTTTACCTTTACCTTTACCTTTACCAGAGGTCCATCAGTGGATATTAGCCACAAGGTATAGATAGGGGCTCTGGGGCAAGTGATGCTCTGTCTTCTTGGTGCTTGCGGGGGGTCAACAGTGGGAGGGCTTCTAATGTCCTGGCCCCACTGGTGGACCTCCTGATGGCACTGGTATTTCTGGCCACTGTGTGACACAGAGTGTTGGACTGGATGGGCCTTTGGCCTGATCCAACATTGGCGTCTCTTATGTTCTTATGTTCTTAACATCCTATATGTAACAATAACATGGAGGAAAAGTAGCTCATAGAGTCTACGCCTATTAATTGGGGAAGTGGATTTTTTAAAAAGGTATTCAACCCCAGAATACTATTTATAAAAATAATCTGAATGAAGAGTAATAAATACTAAGAGCTCAGTTCATGCTGTACTGTTTATCTTGTTCAGGAGGACATTTCTGGGAGTTGTCAAGTAACCTACACTGCCTCCGAGGATTCTGTTCAGAAGACAAAAGACCTTCATAGCTGCAGAAGATCAAAATTTGGATTCAGCTGTGTGAACAAAGCAAGTCAATTTATTTATTTATTTATTTATTTTGTAAGTTTTATTTATCATTTTACAAAGCATACATATACTAATATTATATACAGAAAACAATACTGAGTCTATTGTTTATTCTTTTCCTTTATCCATTTATATATCCTAGCCCACCTTTCTGGAAATATTTTATCATCTTTCCCTTGAAATATTACACTCAATTTGTCCATTTCTGCAACCTCCAAAAGTTTTATAGCTAATTCTTTTCTCGTTGGTATCTTCTCTTGTTTCCAATACTTTGCTATTAGAATTCTTGCTGCTGTGAGAATATAAGTTAGTACATATACATCATTTTCTTTGTATTCCTTGGGAATTATATTTAACAGATAAATCTCTGGACATGGTTTCAACTTGATATTTAATATTTCCATTATTATATTACTTATGTTTTGCCAAAATTTACAGATTTTTCCACATTTCCACCACATATGAAAAAATGTACCTACATTCGCTTTACATCTCCAACAGTTTTTATTTGGTGTTTTATACGCTTTAGCTATCTTTTCTGGTGTCCAATACCATCTGTGAAATATTTTAAATATATTTTCTTTAAAAGTTACTGCTCTCATCAATTTCATTGCTTTCCATATTTTTTGCCAGTCATCAGTTTGGATAATCTTTCCCATATCTTTCATCTACATAATCATTGTGGTTTTTATTATTTCATCTTGCAAGTAGTCATCTAGTAAGAAGTTATATATTTTTTGAATTAATTTGTCATTTGAGGAGAGCCAAATTTTGTCAAATTCAGATTTAGATTTTAAAAATTCAACTGTTTTGTTTTTGTTATACCTGTCTTGTAGTTGTATTTGTTCCCACCATGTAAGGTGAATGTTTTTAACTTTTAAGTTTTCTATTGGTCTTAATGTATTATTTTCGTCCAGCAGAGTATCATGTGATATAGCTTTTTCCTTTGTCATTAGTTTGGGATTTATAAACGATTCTAAGGGGGACACCCATCTTGGGGTTTTGTATAATATTTATCTTTTATTTCCTTCCATACTTTTATTAGTGCTGATCTAAGTATATGATTGTGAAAATTCGTATGTACTTTATCCTTTCCATACCATGGCCTTCTAGATCTAAAGTTCTCCAGTTTTCTAGTTGCATCCAGTCTTTAATGCAGCTCATGGTTGCCGCTTGGTAGTAAAGACGCCAGTTTGGTAAACCTAGACCTCCTCTTTCTTTTTTAACTTGTAGTATCTTTAATTTAATTCGTGCCCTTTTATTTTATTTTATTTTATTAACTGTGTTTCTTCCCATACTACCTCTTCACACTCAAATCTTATCAGTGGACAGCTAAGACAGAACACAGAGTATAAGAAGTAGTAGATTTGTTGAGAGGTTGAAAGGAGACTCTATCAAAAGGGAGGAGGAAATATATTAGGTTGCTGATATGGTGGGAGGACTTTCTCTTACAGAACCTTTGTGCTGGGGTCTACACAAATTAAAAGACCATTCTCACAGAACTACATTCAAAGTAAATAACTGGTGAAAAATCAGCACAGTTTCTACCACAGCAAACCAGGAAAGACAGAGAATAGCAAAATGGCACTTCTCCCTTCTGCAAAAAAGGCTGATAGACACACTGTATATGTTTAAAGATGGGAAATATAAAAACAGATTATGGGTGCTTACCTCATTTAGTTCACCAGTTTTAATGACAGTGTTAAGCATTCTCAGGGGTAAATGTCAGTATGGCTTTTACTGTATCACAAACCCTATTTTTTTAAAAAAATATAAAATAATAGTGCACAGAAATGGCAGAGAGAAGAACAACACAAGGCTTTTGGGGCCCCATTAGGAAGAAAGGCAAGATATAAATGAAATAAATAGACATCTTTCAAAAGTATCCAACACTAAAAAGGATAGTGGAGAAAAGAAAAGATAAAGCCCTTACCTTCCACAGATTTTTGGACTCCTGTGGCAACCCACAAGTAAAAGTCTTTACTCTATGGAAGGAAGTCTCCTCAAATCTGCATTGGCTGAAGAAAATCATGTGATCTCACTAAGCCTGAAATCTTCCATTGGAGTCAACATCACCTCCAGGTAGGTCCCACATGGGTTCCTTCAATAGAGTCTGCATGTGTGAGAGACGTTAAATGATGCCATCTTAATCAGGGTTAGAAAATTGAGTCCTGGGTAATCTTGATGCCCTTGGTTGCCAAAGGGCAGGTTTGAGGTGAAACTTACAAGCCAAAAGAAGGCACAGAAGTATGGAAAGAAACTGGCAAAAATGTCTGCTTCTGAGGTCTCCTCACCATTCTTCAGTATGTCAAAATGTGTCCCAGTTCATGTACATTTTCAAAAGGATAAATGGCGGCTGCAAGGGAAGTTTCAATTTGGGAAAATCGTATGGAAGAAAATAATATGAGAGAAATGGGGTGCCACAACCTTAGGGTTGCCAGCTCTGGGTTGAGAGATACCTGGAGATTGTGGGAGTGGAGCCTGGGGAGGGAAGGGTTTGGAGAGGGAAGGGACATCATCAGGGTATAATGCCACAGAGTCCACCTCCAAGGCATCCATTTTCTCCAGGGGAACTGTTCTCTGTTGCCTGGACATCAGTTGTAATAGCAGGAAATCTCCAGGTGCTCCCTAGAGGTTGGCAACCCTACATGGCCTCGATCCCAATTCGGGGGAGTGCTCTCATACCTTGTGAGTTTAGGAAAATGCTGGAAGCTCCATGCACTGAACTCTGAGCATATTGTCTGGTTAGACCCTCTCAACTGAAAACCTCCAAGGCCTTTGCCCACTTGTATATCTCTTTACCTTGACGTTAGCATACTGAAACATGATCGGACTATTCACACAACCAGATGGAGACGAAAGATCTTATCATCATCAGCTTCTTTTCTTTCCTCAGGCAATATCTTGAGCTTGTGGCTCAAGAGCCTGGATCCAAAGAATTACCTGAGAAGAGTCTTCAGGAAGCGCTGGCTGCCATATTGGAAACACCTCAGCCCACCGATATAGCGAGTGAGCCTTTCAAGAGGATCTGCAAACAGTGCCCAAAAGTGAGTGGCAGCAAAGCCCTTACCTAAGTCTACATTGACCAATGTGCTAAGTAAGAGTACAGGTGCCCAGCCTATAAACTATCCCAGGATATTTCAATGTCAAGAGTCATCTTTTGGTTCCCTTTATATTGCTCACAGCTGTGAATCTAAGGCCTGCTGCCTCATTATAAAATGGGGGAGCAGTATCTATATTCCCATGAATCAATTTAATTTCAGATCATTTTTTGCCCTCAAGTGTCAAAGCAAATGTTAGATCGCCGCTAACAAAGATCCGGAGAGGGATTTCAACAAAGTGAACAGCTTTATTGTAGGTACGAACAAGTGCTTGCAATAAGTCATAACCAGAACAGTTTAACATTGGGAGCCAGGCTCCTTTTAAACCTTCCCGGTTTACTTTAAACGCTCCTCTGTGGGTTACTATTGTTTGTGCTTCGGCTGCCTCTGGGGTCACCGGCAGCTGCTGGTAAGCTTGAGCCAAGTCAAGCTTAGCAAAAACCTTCCCTCCCCCCAGGGAAGCCAGAATGTGACTTATTACTGGGACCGGGTATGAGTGCTGCTGCAAAGCTCTGTTTAGAGTACACTTATAATCTGCACATATTCGCACAGACCCGTCCGGTTTGACCGGTGTTACTATGGGGGTCTCCCACTGAAAGGCACCGGTTCCAAAACTCCTTGTTCAATGATCTTGTCCAGTTCCGTTTCGATCCGTGGCTTTAAGGCGAGGGGCACCTTCCGATACTTTAATCGTATCGGTGTCGGATCCAACTCAAATGCAATTGGGGGCCCTTTGTACCTTCCCAATCCATCCCCAAACACCTCAGGGAACTCATCATACAACATATTCCATTTATTTTCAGTCAGTTCGTTTACTCCATAAATTCCAATGCCTAATGGCTCGAACCAGTCTAACCCCAGTAGGTTGACCCGGTCCCCTTCTGCAACCAACAATGACAGGGTAACACATTTTCCCTTGAACTCAACCTTCACAGTATCCCTTCCCGCCAAAGGAATTCTCTTTCCTTGAAAGTCAAACACCCTTGTGTCCGCAGGCTTGAGCCGCCGCCGACTCCAGGTAGGGAACAGCCGCTGCCATATTGTCGAAGAGATCACTGTGACGGATGATCCTGAATTGACCTCCATGCTGCAGGGCATGCCATCGAGGAGAGGGGTGATGGAGATCTTTCCCTGACAACTGGTGCAAAAAACAGTTGATGCGCTTGTCAGGTTTGATGTCATCTGGCAGTTGGCCTCTGTTGCTCGGGATCGCTGTTTCCTCATGGATGAGGGTGAAGAAGGCTTGTCTGCTGATCTGCAGACTCTGGCCAAATGGCCTCGCCACCCACATGCTCGGCACTCGACATCTTTTGCCCAGCACTGGTCGTGGTGGTGTTTCCCACCACATCCGGAACACGGCTTACTCCACGCAGTCTTCATTGGGGTCCGCTTGTCTGCTCCCGCCTTTACTACGTTGACGTCATCATCCACATGAACGCTTTCGCTGTCAGGACCCTGGTAACACCAGGTAACACCGGCCGCTGTCGGACCTCTTTAGTGGATTTATCTGCCACCTCTGCTGCGACAGCCTCTTCGTATGCCACAGCCCAGGTTAGGGTTGTGCGCACAAACAACCGCTGCTGCAGCCTCTCATTGCGAAGGCCACACACCAGTCGGCCTCTGAGGGCCTCCTTGATGTTGGTGAAATTGCACGGCCTCGTTGCCTTTCGCAGGGCCAGCACAAATTCGGCAATGGACTTGCTCGCTGCCTGACTCCTTTTGTAGAAGACGTGCCGGCAGGCGATCTCTGATGGCTGCAGGGAGAAATGGGCCTTAGCTTTTTTGTCAGCTCCTGGAACAGCACCGTCTTGATGTCAGCTGGAGCTACCAACGACCTGGCGATGTCAAAAACGCTCTTTTCCCGCATGAACTCAGCAGGCTGGCTCGCTTCTTCGCCTCCTCCTTGATGTCGTTGGCCTCTAAGTGGAACTTGAACCGTGCAAGGTATGCATCCCAATCCTCTGTCATGGGTTCGAATGCCTCGAACATCTGGCTACTGGCCATCCCGGTAGGCTCGTTCACCGGTGCTGGCGGTGCCTCCGCTGGAGTGGCCACGGCGCTGTGTTCATCCTCGTCCGTCGTGGGGTTTGTTAAGCAGGGCTGCCTACCTGCTCTAACATCCCATCCTCGTCGCCAATTGTTAGATCGCCGCTAACAAAGATCCAGAGAGTGATTTCAACAAAGTGAACAGCTTTATTGTAGGTACGAACAAGCGCTTGCAATAAGTCATAACCAGAACAGTTTAACATTGGGAGCTAAGCTCCTTTTAAACCTTCCTGGGCTAACATAGCCACGCTTACTTACAATTAACAACCAATGAGGTTATTGTGTAGTGGGTTGACCATGTGGCGATGGTGAAAGGCCGGCCGTAGATGAAGTTGTGGAACTTCTTGACCCCTGCAACAATGGCTAGTCCTTCCCGAACTATCTGGGCGTAGTTCCGCTCGGCTGCAGATAGGGTGCGCGAGTAATACGCCACCGGGACCTCCTGGCCATCAGGGAGACGATGCGCCAGCACTGCCCCAATGACGTAAGGAGAGGTGTCGCATGCCAAGACGACCGGCAGAGCCTCGTTGAAATGGGCCAGGACCGGGTTCGAGATCAGGAGTTCCTTAATGTTCCGGAAAGCGGCCACCTGGCGGGGCCCCCAGACCCAGGGGGCCTGCTTGTCATGGAGGCGATGTAGGGGTTCCGCTACCGCCGCCTTGTGGGGCAGAATGGTGTGGTAGAAATTAAGGATCCCTAAGAACGCCTGCAGCTCTGCTTTGGATTTCGGTGGTGGAGCTTCCACGATTGCCTTGACCTTGTCCCTGGTCGGGTGGAGGCCTTCCGCATCCACCGTGAACCCCAGGAAGTCCACAGATGGCACCCCCAGCCGGCACTTGTCCAGTTTGACCTTTAGTCCCGCATCCTGGAAACGCTGGAGCACCGTGCGGAGGCAGTCCGCGAAGTCGGCCGGCGTCGCAGCGGCAATCAGCACATCATCAAAGAATGGGGTGACGCCGGGGACTCCTTTAAGCAAAGAGTCCATCAGTTGTTGAAAAAGTCCCGGTGCCACGCTCACCCCGAATTGTAGCCGCTTGGTTCTAAACGCACCCCGGTGGGTCACAATCGTTTGCGCTTCAGCAGTCGCCTCATCCACTGGCAACTGCTGATAAGCCTGGCGAGATCCAGTTTACCGAATATCTT
>NW_015173701.1:444073-463878 GCF_001447785.1 Gekko japonicus | reverse complement strand
GAAACTTCCCAACCCCTTTAATCGGCACCCGGTTCCGCTGAAAGTCCATGAGCGTAATGGGGGATGCGCGCAATCGGGGTCCCCCCTTTGGGCATAAGCGCTTCAGCGTGGCCTCGGAAATTATAGAGGCCGCCGAGCCCGAGTCTATCTCCATGGTGCAAGGGGACCCCTCAATCGTTACTGTGGCAAGGATTTTAGGGGCGGAAGATTTGCCGGGGAGTTGCAGTACCTTTTCTGCTGTCTGCATGAGGTGGTAGAGTTCTTCGGCCTCGGCGGCGTCCTCGCAGTGTGCTTCTGCTCCGCGACGCGATGGTGGTGCCTTCTTGGCCTTGGAGCGGCACACGCGAGCGATGTGGCCAGTCTGCCTGCAGTTCCGGCAGGTTGCGTCGCGGAACCGGCATGACTTTCTTTCGTGGTTCTCGCCACAGCTCGCGCAGTCAGCAGCGGCGGCGCGAGGTCATTCCCGGCCGGGAGAGTGACGCTTGGGGCCTGTGTAGGCCCGGTGGGCCTCTTGCTCCTCAGAGTCGTTCGGCTCAACCTGCTGGGCTGCGGTTGTGGCGGGGTGTGTTCGCTCCCAAGCGATGGTGGAAGACAGGGCCGTGACAAGGGTGACGTCCTCCTTCTCCGCAATCCGTCGCTTGAGCTTCTGCTCTCTCAATCCCGCGATGAAACGGTCACCGAGGGCCCCGTCGAGGTGCGCCCCGAATTTGCAGTCTGCAGCCAAGCGACGGAGCTCCGCGAGGAATTCCGCGGCCGTTTCCCGGGTGAGTTGGCTCCAGTCATAGAACGCCAACCGACAGGTCATCTCCGATGGCTTCGGAGCATAGTGGTCTTTGACTGCCTTGACGATCTGGTCAAACGAGCAGGCACCCAGGTCCGTCGGGGAAAGTAGTCCTTTGGCTAGGGCCAAGATGTCGGTTCCACAGGAGGTGAGGAGGAACCCTCTCTTTTGCGCCTCGTCCGTCACCTTGTAGAAAGCGAGCGCGGACTGCACGCTTCGTACCCAGGCACCCCAGTTTTGCGGGCGCGCTGTGTCAAAGGGCGGCAGCAGGCCTGGACCGGACACGGTTGCCATCGCACTAGATGGGGCTGGTGCTGGGGCTGACACTTGGGCCTGCTGGGCGGAATCAGGTTCGGTTGACTCGCTCATCGTCAGCTGTGGAGCTGTGTGCCTTCAGATGCCGTTCGGAATCCCATCCTCGTCGCCACTATTGTGTAGTGGGTTGACCGCATGGCTAGGCCCTTGCAGCTCCACTCACTTTCTGCACGCTTGACTCTCACACAACTAAGACAAAGACAAACGGCCAGGAGGCCAACTATATACATATCCAGGGGACACCCCTGGATCCCATTGGGGGGTTCGAATTTCCCTCCCATGTTTCCATTGGCTCCCTGATGGAGAGACCGGGAGCCCAGTTCCCATTGTTCACCCAGGGTCAAGCTCTGGGTAGTCGCTGGCCCATGGTGGCGGTCAGCGGACACAACAGAGGTTGTTCAGATAAAGTCCAATGAGCTTTCTTCCCTCGCAGGGAATTAGTCCAGTTCTGATTGGTCGCTGTTGTGGAGCGACCAATGGTAAGTTAGCTCGGAGGAGCCTTCCTTGTCTCAAGCTTAACATTGAGAGCGAATGCGGCGATTCACGTAAGTCTTTTCCGAAGACACACCAGCAAACATATAGACCTAAGTAAAATGAATGAATACAATGTTAATCAGTCTTGGGAAAGTTTTAACTTCCCTGGATTCAGGGCCAATTTATACAATCAACAGAATCAAATCGTAAAGTTTTTTTTTCCTTGGACAGGACCATTTCAGACTTACAGGTGGGGGATCAGATACTTCACTGCTCTCCCATGAAGACAAAATCTCACACACAGAAAACTTTCACACCAAGCAGGAAATGTTATCCTATCGTATTCTTTTTCGGTGTGCATAGAGTTTGTTTTGTTGGGAAGCATTCAGAATTCAACACACAACCACCATCTAAGTGCAGTTTGAAGCGGTACCATTTAGGGGAAGTTTTGTCACTTGATTCTGCCCATTGTGTTGTTGGATCCCCAAGCATCGAGAATAAATCCACGTTTTCAAGAAAAGCAAAATTTATTTCAAAGCGTTGAAGACATACTCAAACACGTTCTTTGTTAGAACTGGGGATACACAGTTAGGTCAAGCATGATAAAGAGAATTCAAACAGATACAGATCCAATGAATGGCATTCCCGCTGGCGGGCTAAAGAAACGGTTGCGCGCCCAGTCCATGGGAACCAGGCAGAACATCAGACAAAACACAGGTGCAGTACTCATGAGAAAAGCAATAGGCAAGCATTACAGCATCTTCTCCCCCACACAACCTCCAGCAGTTATCTTGTGCATTCCAACGCAGGAGCAGGATGATAGAAAACAAGCCGGGTGCAACAGGGAAAGGATATGTACACAGAGGTCACAGAAAACAGAATGGCAGCTTGCTGACATACTGCCCCCCTTAAAATACACTTACAACACACCTCCCGGGTCGGGCGGGAGATCTCCCGGGCTGGGCGGGAGACCTCCCGGTTTGTCCGGGAACCTCTTGTGGAAACTACGGATCAGGTAAGGGGCCCGAATATCCCCTTCTTCCACCCATTCGCGGTGCTGGGGACCGAAATCAACCCATTCGATAAGGTACCAGAGTTTACCACGTTTCAATTTACAATCAAGGATATCAGCGATCTCAAAATGTTCATCCCCTTCCAAAATGACAGGTGGAGGAGGAGTAACTGCTGGTCTCCAGGGAGACGGGCCAGGATCCTTCTTCAACAGGCTCATGTGAAAAACAGAATGCAGAGCACGTAAATTCTTAGGCAAAACAACATCAACCGCCACATCATTTATGACTTTACGCACTTTGAATGGACCAATGAACTTCCACCCCAATTTCCTGCTAGGTCGCAGCATCTTAATGTTCTTGGTCGAGACATACACAAGATCCCCAGGTTTCAGATCAAACCCCACCACCCTACCCTTGTCTGCCTGGGTCTTGTAAGCAGCCTTGGCTGCGTCAAGCGTTTGGCATAGCAGAGGCCATGCATTTTGCAAGGACATACACCATTTATCAGCGCCCCCCACAGGACGTTGGCCCATCCCCTCCAGGAAAGGGAGGGGGGGCTGTCGTAACCAGAGACAGCTTTATAAGGAGACATGCCCGTGGAGCTATGGACAGTATTGTTATAACAATATTCAGCAAGAGGCAACAATTCACACCAATCATTCTGTTGATAATTAGTAAAACAACGAAGATATTGCTCCAGGGTCTGATTAACTCGTTCTGTTTGTCCGTCAGTCTCAGGATGATACGCGCTGCTGAGCCCTTGTTCCACCCCTAAAATGGAAAGAAGTTCCCTCCAAAACTTAGAAACAAATTGGGTCCCCCTGTCAGAAATTAATTTAGCAGGTAATTGATGAATTTTCACCACGTGAGACATAAACGATTTCGCCAACCTCTGAGCTGTAGGCAAGGAAGGAAAAGGCACAAAATGAGCTTGCTTAGAAAATAAATCAACAACCACCCAAATAACAGTGTTCCCTTTGCTCGCAGGGAGGTCAGTAATAAAGTCCATGGACACCACTTCCCACGGTCTCGATGGGGTAGGGAGTGGCTGCAGAAGACCAGGAGGCTTGCCCACTCTGGGTTTAGTCAAGGCACAGGTTTGGCAGGACCGAACAAAAGTCAAGAGGTCTTTGCGCATCTGTGGCCACCAGAACTGTCTGCGGATGAGTTGCAGAGATTTAACAAAACTCCAATGCCCTGCCAGTTTCGAACCATGAGCAGAATCCATCACCTCCCTCCTCATCGAAATAGGCACATACAGTTTGTCTCCAGAATAAATCAGACCTTCAGGGCTACGGACACAATCTGGCAACGCTTTCAGGGAGGCATCATCATCAGCAGTAAAAGCAGACATATATTTCTGGACCCAGCCCCCCCCCCCCCAGGGAAAAGGGAAGGCGAAGTTTCATCAGAGCGCGGAATCGAGCGCGCTTGCGCACGGGTGACCACAGCCCCCCCCAGGTGGGAGGGGGAAAAAACAGAGTCCATGATGATTTCACGCTGACTGTCATGTTGTGGGAGGCGTGAGAGCGCGTCAGCCAGGGAATTAGCCGTCCCAGGGAAATGACGAAGAGTGAATCGAAACTTAGCAAAGAAGTCCGCCCAACGAAGTTGTTTAGCGTTGAGAGAACGGGGGGATTTCAGCATTTCCAGATTTTTATGGTCAGTCCAGACTTCAAATGGCAGTTGCGCCCCCTCCAACCACTGCCTCCAAGTGGAGAGAGCCAGCCGGATCGCTGATGCCTCCTTCTCCCAAATCCCCCAGTTTCGTTCAGCGTCAGAAAACTTTTTAGACACAAATGCGAGGGGGTGTAAACGACCATCTTCCCCTTCTTGCAAAATAGCGGCCCCCATTGCCACATCCGAGGCATCAGTTTGGACAATGAATTTTTTAGTTTCATCAGGGCGCGCTAGCACTGGCTCAGATGTGAACATCAGTTTAAGTTTCTCAAAAGCCTCTGCGCAAGCAGGGGACCATTTAAGCGGGGCGCCTGGTTTCGTAGCATCAAACCCCTTCCCCTTGGTCTTTAGCAAATCAGTCAGAGGAAGGGCAATTTGAGCGAAATTCTGGATGAAATTTCTATAAAAATTGGCGAATCCGAGGAACATTTGCAATTGTTTGCGGGTCCTGGGGGGTTCCCAGTCAAGTACAGCCTGTATTTTAGCAGGGTCCATTTCCACCTTCCCCCCAGAGATGCGATAACCCAAAAAGTCAATGCATGTCTTGTGGAATTCACATTTTGACAGCTTTGCAAACAGGTGGTGTTCATAAAGTCGCTTAAGGACCTGGCGCACCAATTTAATATGCGACGGGAGGTCCTGAGAGTACAGCAACACGTCATCAAGGTAAAGGACCACTCCTTTGAACAAGAACTCATGTAGGACCTCATTGATTAGGTTCATGAAGACCCCCGGAGCCCCTTGAAGCCCGAAGGGCATAACGAGGTACTCAAACTGCCCCAAAGGGGTATTAAATGCAGTCTTACTTTCATCCCCCTCCCGAATGCGCACACGGAAATATGCATCTCGGAGGTCAAGTTTCGAGAAGATTTTGCCCTTGGTGGCCTCAGCTACCAAGTCCTTGATTAGCGGGAGGGGGTAGGCATTGGACAAAGAAACAGCGTTCAGACCCCTATAATCAGTGCACAATCTAAGCCCCCCGTCTTTCTTCTTTCGGAAAAGTACAGGCGCGGCGAAAGGGGAGGAAGCCGGGCGAATGAAACCTCGGGCTAGGTTTTTATCAATAAAGTTCCGCAGTTCAACTTTCTCAGCCGGCCCCATCGCATAGATTTTACCTTTAGGTAATTTACAGTCAGGCAAAAGTTCAATAGCACAGTCAGTAGAGCGATGGGGGGGCAATTCGTTAGCTTCATCTTCGCCAAACACTTTCGCCAAGTCTCTATACTCTCGAGGCAAAGAAGCTAACTCTTCCGGCTGCAAAGCGCCGCAGGGGAACTGTGCGGTCGGCTGGTCCCCCCACGAGTCCAACCAGCAGTGATCTACACATTTAGCCGACACAAATTTGACAACCCCTTCTTCCCACAAGATGTAAGGGTCATGGGTAAACAACCAGGGACTCCCCAGTACTAAGTCAAACTGCGATTTAGGGGTAACAATGAAGGATCTGGATTCCCAATGATCGCCAGCCCCCAACCGCAAAGCCATAGTCTCGTGTGTACAAGGTTCCATGGGTGCCCCATCCATTTGGGTAAAAATGATGGGAGACTTCAAGGGGACTATCCCCGCTTCCAGTGCCAATAACACTCTAGGGCTGATGAGATCCCTCCCACACCCAGAATCAATCAACGCTCTCACCCTAACGTGGGTCCCCAGGAGCGGATTCATTAACGAGACAGTCACGAAAAACAGGGAAGGGGTTTCTCTCACCACCTTGGGCGCAGAGCTAGAATGGCCGTGTCGTTTTGCGCCTCTCACAACAGGCCGTTGTCGTTTTCCGCCGTTTCAGCCACCACCTCCTCTTCTGACTCGGCAGCAGACGGTTCGATTCCCTCCAGGCCTTGGGCCGCCTGCAGAGCTTTGGAGAAACGCGGTTTAGCCATCCCCTTCTTCCCCGTCAGCGGTGTCTTCGGGCTTGGAGTAGGCGGCTTGTCTTTTACCTGACGGCTGCCACAATCCACAGCGAAATGCCCCTTCTCCCCGCACTTGAGACAGAGCCCCATCTTCATACGTAGTTCTCGTGCCGATTCCGACAGGCGTTGAGTCTTGGGTCTGGAGGCACTGGCAGCGGCGGGTCTGTTGGTCGTAGCAGCCAAGTCGAGTTTGATGGTGGTGAGCCGATCTTCTGCATTTTCAGCTTCCTGGGTCCAGGCCATCAGGGAGACAGGATTGACAGTCTTCAGAACCGTTTCTCGGATGTCTGCGTTGAGTCCCAATCGATACATCTCAGCCAATATATGATCAGGGTAGTCTCGGAGCTTTGCTGCTTGCTTGTGGAATTCCAGTGTGTACTCGCGAACCGACTTCTTGTTCTGGCGGTAGGTGCGGAGAAACGCTTTAGCTCTTTGGCTCGCGTTGACATCTTCAAACCTCGCCCGCAGCGCCCACATGAATGCTCGCAAATTCAAAAGTTCCGGACCGCGGTCATTGTGCAGTCCAACATACCATGTGGCGGCGTCTCCTTTCAGTCTCGCCGAGATGACATCAATAAGGCCAGCTTCATTTCGGAACAGGTGTCGGCTCTCTTCTACGAATTTATGCACTCTCACCGTGAAGAAAGCGAGTTCATCTGGGTTGCCGTCAAAGGTAGCCTCCAGTAGATCTTTGGGTCTGGGCCGTGGAGGCCTTACCAACGGTCCCAGCTGACCCGGAACTCCCCTGAGAGGGAGACCCGGACCAACCGGTGGCCCCGCTGGCATTGGCCTCATCGGTGGCGGCAGACCCGGTCCCGGCGGACCCCCCGGCATCGGCTGTTGCACAGGCCCTTGCTGAGGCGGTCCCGCCGGCGGCTGGACAGGCACCTGCGGCGCGGGAACTCCCGGTACTTGCAGCGGAGGTCCCGTCGGCGGCTGAGCAGGCACCTGCGGTGCGGGAACTCCCGGTGCAGGGACAACTTGTTGCTGCGCGGCGTGTGCGTCAAGGAAATTAGCCATTCTAACGTCCATCATTCCCGGCAGAGCTTCCATTACATCCTGGAATGTCCTCAACAAGTCCCTCACCGAGTATTCCAGTTCTGCCAGTCGTTCCCCGGTGGTTTCCTCCGGGATGGGGTCCCGAGGTCGATAGTCCGGGGGTGGGTCATAGTCCTCTTCCGTTTGGAAGGCTCCGGTGCCCTCCTCATCCTCTGCGTGGCCTCGCGGCCCCGATGGCTCGAACATCCACTCCTCGAGGTCTTGCTTGGAACTCCCCTTCTCCGAGGTAGTCCCCGGCTCCGGGAACAATCCCTTGTCAAACAGACTCTCACGTAATCCGCTCCCCCGACGGGAGTACACCTCTCGGGTGCCCTGAGTGTTGTACATAGTCCAGTCATCCTGCTGTTGAGTCTTCCGCGGACCCCAGTGCGAAGGGGTCGGAGGCGGCCAAGACAGATGTGCAGGCAGGCGGGGAATCGTTCCCCCCACGGCACCCTCCACCGAGGCTGCAGTCGTGAACACCAAAGGAGCGGAGGTATGTGGGACCGATCCTGAGTCCCCCTCCGTGTTATGTAGGTTTCCCTCAGTTCCGCTCATGATCTTGCCAGATTCGGAACGATAGGAGAAAGAGAGTTCTAACAATATGTTGGATCCCCAAGCATCGAGAATAAATCCACGTTTTCAAGAAAAGCAAAATTTATTTCAAAGCGTTGAAGACATACTCAAACACGTTCTTTGTTAGAACTGGGGATACACAGTTAGGTCAAGCATGATAAAGAGAATTCAAACAGATACAGATCCAATGAATGGCATTCCCGCTGGCGGGCTAAAGAAACGGTTGCGCGCCCAGTCCATGGGAACCAGGCAGAACATCAGACAAAACACAGGTGCAGTACTCATGAGAAAAGCAATAGGCAAGCATTACAGCCTCTTCTCCCCCACACAACCTCCAGCAGTTATCTTGTGCATTCCAACGCAGGAGCAGGATGATAGAAAACAAGCCGGGTGCAACAAGGAAAGGATATGTACACAGAGGTCACAGAAAACAGAATGGCACCTTGCTGACATGTGTATACTTTCCTTCAGAGCAGGGTCTGAAGGAAATGGAAAGATTGCTTTCACATGGTCTTATGTAGGACTTTTTGTGACGCTAATCACCATTACCATGTACTGTCACCTTTTTTCAGGGCCCTCCAAAGTCCTGATCCTCATGTGCCAATTTGCCCAACTCAGCCAGAGAAAGGGAGTGGACCCTCAGGAGCAGACTAGTGGGGATCTGCAGAGGGACGGGGGGGGGGGAATTGGTGGAAATCAGGGCCACCTTTCATACAAGTACTGGAAACTATTACTTACCCCCCCCCCAAAAAAAAAGAGCACTGGTTTTTAAAGTTCTAAATAATTCTGATGGAATTTATCTCATGGGGATGCCTCTGTTAGCCGAACTAGACATTACAGCTTTCATGAGTCCATCATGTGTGCTCAGAGAATCACTGGGGCACTGTGGGGGCCCAGTTTGGATCAAGAAAATAGTGTGGGGGAGGCAGGATCTTCTCCTCTCCCTGCACCATGGTCTCAGGAAGAATAAGGCCTCAGTAGCAATTTTAGAAATGAATTCCCACAGAGAACTCCAAGCCCAAACATGTGCAAGCCCCTGTAGTGGAAGTCGTAGTACAGTTTAGCTCTCCATCTCAAAACCCTGTGTCGCTGGTGCATGTTTGCATTTCGGAACACTGAAATTTTTAAATGATATGTTTGTTTTTCAGCTGAGGAACAACTTGAAATCACTTGGTAAAAAGAAAATCAAAATAGACGTCTCTAAGGCATCGACCACTTGGAAATTTCACAGAGTTGTCCAAATGTTACATGATGCAAACAAGAGAGACATTGTTGCACTGCTGAAGAAAGCACCAGAGAATATGGTGTAAGTAAAGACTGAGTATAAGTAAAGACTGCATATAAGTAAAAAGTCCACTTCTGACTCCTAGGAGTACCTTCAACCTGGGCAGTGACCCACACCAATGTCTATAATGGACCTGCTGACAAAGTGGAAAGGCTTGAAAGGAACACTGAGAGTCTGAATAGAATGAAAACTAACAGAATATACTGAAGAGAGTAATATATGCAGCTGAGCTGGAGAATAAGCAAATGCAAGCTGTTAAAATAATATAAGATAATATAAAGCAAACAGGAATAATACCTGACATTGTAAAGACCACTATAAGGACCTAAATATTAAAAAACCCAAAAACCACTGTGCAATGCAATCCACTCTAAACAGGGGAAGGCAATAAGTCAATAAAATATTGTAACAGAGTAAAATATTAGTGCAAGATCAGCTAAGATCCAGTTCCTAAGGCAAAGTTACAGCCGCCTTGACATCTAGAAGGCAATACAAAGGATCAGTGCTGCAAGGACAAAATCTTGTGAGCCAAAGAAGGTGGAAACACATGATGTGGTAATGAGGAAGCCGGTCTAGCAGTGCTGAGGTGTGAAAGGTGCAGAAGTGTACTAGAACTGATCCCAGAAGAGTACTGCACTTCTGGCAGCATGGAAAGGCAGAGAACCTACAGAATACCATTCTGTGACAGGTTCTGACTCTGGTTAAATACAGCCTCTGAGTCAAAAATAAAAGATTAGGAAGAGGGGAGTTTAGGGTCCTCCTGGGAATGTTTTCAAAACAAAAGGGAGGCATAACCAGGAAGGGCAGTAGTGTGTTTGGAAGAAGTCTTGGTTACTTCACTGAAAAGGGGGTTGAGCAGACAATCCAAAGGGTCCAAATTGCATTAATGGGACTATCTGACCTATTTGTAGGAAATACTAATATGGGTATAATTCCTTCTTTGCCAGAATATAAATGTGGCAAGATCATTTTGTGACTAAAAGCATACTGTTGATTACAGACAGACTTTGATCAGTAGTCTGATAATGAGGCACAGTGTTTCCTCAGTAAGTGTGATGAGGTTCAGCATGGTCCTCCTCCATCTGCTGACTCTCAGTCATTTGTTCTGATCATGACCAGGAACGTGTTTACTTGGTTTCTGAAACTGGCGCCACATCTTTACGGAGGAGGAGTGGGAGACAAAGCAAAATGGAGGCTTGATGGTAACATCTTGAGATCCCAATTTGTGCTGGGTGTATAATATGAGCATTCTCAGATTAAATACTTAGATTAGTGATTAAAACACTATTTATGTAAAGATCTTTCAAGTGAGCTGCGGTGGCTCAAGTGGTTAAGATGCTGAACTGCAGGCTGTGGAAGGTCGGTAGTTCAGCAGTTCGAGACCCAAGTTGCCGCATGACGGAGTGAGCTCCCATCTCTAGTTCCAGCTCCTGCCAACCTAGCAGTTCGAAAGCAAGAAATTGCAAGTAGATAAATAGGTACCACTTTGGTGGGAAGGTAACAGCGTTCGACTGGCTTTCGAGGAAGGGAACCTTTACCTTTCAAGTGATTGACAGTGCCATCCTAAGAAGTCTTTGCTGGGAATAAGCCCCATTGGTTAAAAATAGACCTTTCTTCAAAATAGTCATGCTTAAGATTGCTCCCTTAATATCTTTCAATTAAATATACACAAAAGTGCCATCAACTTGCAAGTGGCTTATAGCGACCTCAGCAAGGGGCTTTCAAGGCAAGTAAGAAGCAAAGGAGCTTGGCCATTACCTTCTTCTGCAGTCTTCCTTGGTGGTCCCCCATCCAAGTACCAGCTCTGCTTAGCTTCCAAGATCTGACAAGATTGGGCTATATGGTGCCACCTTCAATCAATCAATTAAATAAGGGCATTCCTAATTAAGATAGGCAGTAACTTTTTTATTTAACTATTTTTATTATGTAAGGGCTTACATGAGCAGAATGCATCATCTTTTTTTTTTTTTTAAACAACATAATTTCTTCCTACCAGACAGGAAGGAATGGCTCTTCTATGACAGGGCCTAGTATAACATATAAAAAGTAAAGGTAAAGGTTCCCTTGCTCGAAAGCCAGTCGAATCCGCCTCTAGGGTTGCGGTGCTCATCTCCGTTTCCAAGCCAAAGAGCCAGCGCTGTCCGAAGACGTTTCCGTGGTCATGTGGCCGGCATGACTAAACCCCAAGGCGCACGGAACGCTGTTACCTTCCCACCGAAGTGGTACCTATTTATCTACTTGCAATTTCTTGCTTTCGAACTGCTAGGTTGGCAGGAGCTGGAACTAGAGACAGGAGCTCACCCTGTCTTGCGGCACCCGGGTCTTGAACCGCTGAACTACTGACCTTCCACAGCCTGCAGTTCAGCGTCTTAACCACTTGAGCCACCACAGTATAACATATACTCATCATCTAAAAAACAAGGAACATACTATTTTCTATTGTTTTATGCATATGTAAATATGTGCAGATTTAATTGGTTAATTCCTTAAAATTCATATGATAAACTGATTAACATTTCCTTAATTGTGTGATAAGCCCAGTAACATCTCATCCTGATCTTTAACGTCTTCTAGTCACTATAGCAGCAAAGCAAAACAGAGAGCTAGTCGTGTCGTGGTGAAGAGTGCGGACTCTAATCTGGGAGAACCGGGTTTGATTCCCCACTCCCCCACATGCAGCTGCTGGCGTGACCTTGGGTCAGTCATGGCTCCCTCAAAGCTGTTCTCTCAGGAGCAGCTCTCAAAAGAGCTCTCTCAGCTCCACCTACCTTACAAGGTGTTTGTTGTGGGGAGGGGAAGGGAAAGGAGATTGTAAGCTGTTCTGAGACTCCAAGTAGTGAAGGGCAGAGTATAAATCCAATTTCTTCTTCTTCTTCTTCAAGCTTGGTTGCAAATGAACGTGGCAATAATCTCCACCCTTTCTCATGGGCTAAAAACCTGTGAGCTAGCTCACACTAGCAGTTTAGAGGGAACACTGCTTGTCACTATACACCAGGCCAGGCCTGCTAACTGCAGCCCACAAGCCATATATGATGGCCCAGAAGTGGCTCATTACAGTTCCTGCTACTGTTGCCAAAGACTAGGGGGAGGGGAAGTAACATCAAATACCTACTAGTCCACAATACACAGATAGTAGGATACCTTCAGGTTGATGAAATCACAAGTTGTGCAAGTCTGATATGCATTAAACCCTTCAACTGGTATCATAACCACTCCCCAAATTTATACTAATGTACGAGTTTTGTCCCAGGTGTTTGAAAGTCCCAGGTGTTCCACAATGCTCTCTTCCTCTCTCCTTTTAGTTCCTTCTATGTAGAGGCTGCAGTGGCTGCCCAGTCACCAACTTCC
The DNA here is from genome assembly GCF_001447785.1 of Gekko japonicus. Taxonomy (NCBI): domain Eukaryota; kingdom Metazoa; phylum Chordata; class Lepidosauria; order Squamata; family Gekkonidae; genus Gekko; species Gekko japonicus. Next base: position 451,458 of record NW_015173701.1, on the reverse strand, counting down.
TTGATGGCACTATCTGAATTTCTAGATTTTGGGAGTAAGAAGCAAACACCCTTGCTGGAGAAATTTCTCTATGCAGCAGCCTTATCCCCTCGGCCTTCCACGGAACTGTTCCGTTTGGTGCTAGTAAGTAGAAGATGTCCCTGCTTGCTTCTTGTCCTGTTGTTACCTGTCCTTCACATTTACGATTTTGTTTGTTTATGAATGAGTACCAGTGAGTGTACTGTAGGCAGACAGAGTTCCAGATGGGAAACCCAGGTTCCTATTCTGATTTGCCAGTAGAGCTCACTGAGGGACCTTAACTTAGTCATTAGCTGTCAATGTGACATACCTAGACGACTAAAGGTAAAGGTAAAGGTTTCCTTGCTCGAAAGCCAGTCGAATCCGACTCTAGGGTTGCGGTGCTTATCTCTGTTTCAAAGCCAAAGAGCCAGCGCTGTCCGAAGACGTTTCCGTGGTCATGTGGCCGGCATGACTAAATACCAAGGCGCACGGAACGCTGTTACCTTCCCACCAAAGTGGTACCTATTTATCTACTTGCAATTTCTTGCTTTCGAACTGCTAGGTTGGCAGGAGCTGGAACTAGAGACTAGAACTAGAACCTAGGTGACTATTGCTAGGTTAAAAGGGAATAACCCCTATGCATGTTGCCTGGAGGGAGGATAAAACATATATGTGGTGAGTGAATGAACCGAGACCTCCCCCCCAGACCTATAATACACACAGTGGTTTATTGGGACTTGTTCACAACTGTATGTGTATCATTTGCATATGTTGATTACTCAACTTGGAAAGACTCTCAGTTGAACATGTGAACTGGATCAATTGACAAAGATGGTGCCAGCATGGAAAACAAAAAGCTGTGCCCCAAGGTGAACCTAAGAGGGGGCTCACACATCCACATCCCTCACTGTAGCATTAAGTGGTGACTTGCATGTGTGAGAGAGCTGTCCTTCATTAATCACCATAGACACATCCTTCTGACCTTTGGGGACCTTTGTAATCGATAGGGATCCAAGCTGTCTGGCTAACACAGTGCAATCCTATGCAGTGTTAGGGGAGTCTCTGTCCATTGATGTAAATGGGCTTAGACTGGAGTCATTCTGCATGGGATCATTGTGTTGTAAATCACAACATGCTATGATGGATGTTAAGCAATCATCCACAGTCAAAAGCTGAAGGAGCTGGCACTCCTTACCTTCAGTCCTGAATATTAGGTGTAATGTATCCAGTCCAGACAAGTCCAGACAAGTCCAGACAAGTCCAGAGACAAACGCAGAGCTTCGCTCCAAGAGACAATGGACTATGCGGATCCTAGCCCGCTCCAATCAGGGGGCTAGGTTCCCATCCGAGATCCTATGGAACTCTCAGCCACTGTAAATAATCTATAGGGAAGTAGGGGTGTGTTTTGGGTGGTGGTTTCTCGGGGGATATAAGCTGGCCTGTGAGCCAGCCAAAGTCGTCTTGTTCCTGATCGAATAAAGTACGCTTTGCTGAAATCACTCTCCGTCTGCGTACTTTTCACTGGCGACGAGGATGGGATTCATCTCCCTCGGAACAGAGACCACGTTCCGGACATCGCCGTGAGCCGCCGCGCCAAATTTGCCACCACCGTCAGCATTGAGCATCTTCGAGAAGCGCCACTCACCACGCCGCTCCCGAGCTCTGAGCATCGCGCCGCTGACTCCGAGAGTAGCACCGCACCGCTCCTTCTGAACAGAGACCATGTTCTGGGACATCGCTGGAGTCGCCTCGCCGAAATCGCCTCCGCCGACGGCATCGGGCCCTCCATCGAAGGCGCCTCCTCTTCGCACCGTTCCCCAACTCCGAGCACCGCATCGCTGATTATGAGACAGCACCGCGCCGCTCCTCCCCTACGCTCGCTGACTCCCGCCATTCCCGTCGTCACTCCACGTGTAGCAGTAAGATGGTGACCGCCCAGGAAAGCATCGCTGCCTTCGATATCTCCCGCCCCACAGAATGGGAGACCTGGCTCAAGATCCTGGAGAACTACTTCGACTGCCACGACATTGTGGACCAGGGGAAGAAAAACGCCCATCTCCTTTGGTTGTGCGGTATGGACACAATCTTGCTACTCAAGGACCTCATAGTTCCTAAGCAGACCAAGGAGGAACCCTACCCCATGCTGGTGAAGGTGCTGACCGACCACCTTTCACCGAACCCACAAAGTTTGCCGAGCGCATGGACTTTTTTGCGCGGGTCCAAGGGCCGGACGAGCCAGCCTCCGAGTTCTTGGCCGGGCTCAGACGAGCGGCCAACAATTGTTCCTTTCCCCACCTAGCGGACACCTTGCTAAACCAGTTCCTTGTGGGGCTGAGGGAGCCCAAGCTCTGCAGGAGGCTGGTCAGCCAGGACGACCTGGACCTGGATAAAGTGATTCGGAAGGCCACCGCTTACGAGAAGGCCCATCCAGACCACCGCGCCAAGGCGGTCCACCGCACCCAAGCGACTGTCGGCTCCGACGCCTTGGACGAGGAGGAGGTACTACAGGTCTGCCAGCGGGCATCCCAGTGCCCACATCAATTGTCCTCCAAAACAAGCAAGGCTTCGACCACTTCGGCTCCGTGCGCCAGCTGTGGGGAAGACCACGAGCGCCAGTCGTGCCACTTCCAAAACACGGTCTGCTGGACATGCAACAAATCAGGGCACATCTCCCGGGTTTGCCACTCCAAAGGATAACGCCAGAAGTCGCCCGCACACCAGACCATGCCGGAGCAACCCAGCAACCTCCACTCCATATCGGCCCACTCCCGCAACACCAGGTCTGTAACTTGCCCGCCGATGCCCTCAACAAGATGCATGTCACGGTCCTTATAGAGGGATCCCCCTGCAGCATGGAGATCAACACAGGGTCGACCTACTCCATTATCTCTGCGAATACACTCCGCACGCTGTGTCCAAAGGGGGGCCTGCCCCTGCAGAAGTCGCGGGGTTTCCAGTTAAGGGACTTCAATAAGAATCCCGTGGCGGTGCTGGGCTGGGGCAAGTTCTGGGTACAGTTCCAAGGCTTTAATGGCACCCTAGTCCTGCTGGTGGTGGATAGGCCTCTCTCCAGCCTGCTAGAACTCTCGTGGTTCGAGGCCCTGGGACTCTCTCTGAATGGAATCTATCAAGTCAGGTCACGGGATTTTGGCACGGTGTGCACGGAATTTCCCCGTGTTTTTGATGGCACACTGGGGTGTTTCTCTGCCCCCCCATCTTCCTGGATCTAGACCCGGCGGACGGCCCACTCGCGTCAAGGCCCGGATGCTGCCCCTAGCAATGAAGCCAAAAATCAAGGCCGAGCTAGATCATTTAGTGGAACAAGGGGTCCTGGAACCAGTCTCTTCGGCACTGTGGGAGACCCCCATAGTCAGCCCGGTGAAGCCCAACGGGGACGTGCGCATTTGTGCTGACTATAAATGCACGCTAAACAAGGCTCTGCAGGCACACACTTATCCAGTGCCGGTGGTGAGCCACGTGTTGGCGGCTTTGGCGGGGGCCCGGGTTTTTGGCAAGTTGGACTTGGCACAGGCTTGTCAACAACTGCCGGTTGATGCCGCCAGGGCCGAAGCCCAAACGATCACAACACACAGGGGGGCGTTCAAGGTTCACCACCTCCAGTTTGGAGTCTCGGTGGCGCCAGGGATTTTTCAATCTTTTATGGATTCTCTCCTGAAAGGTATCCCCGGGGTTCAGCTGTTTCTAGACGATATGCTGATCGCCGCGCCGGACGACTCGTCCTTCACGGACCGTCTGCGGGCCGTTCTACAATGTTTCGACGCAGGGGGGCTCAAAGTCAAGCAGGAGAAATATATTTTGGGGGTGCCACACGTTGAGTTCCTGGACTTCGCGGTCGACGCTTCGGACATCTATCCCACCGCGGACAAGGTGACCACCATCACGCAAACGCCGCCTCCAGCGTCCAAGTCCAAACTGCAGGCTTTTGGGGGGCTCCTGAACTTCTACAACTCCTTTTTGCCGCAGAACCGCTCCATTGCCTCCTGGACAAGTCGGCACCTTGGGTCTGGGGTCCGCCACAAGCAGCTGCATTCCAGGCGGTCAAAGACCTGCTTGTCTCAAATGCGATCCTGGCACATTTCAATGAGGCGCTCTCGATGGTGCTGGCCTGTGGCGCCTCCCCCTATGGGGTGGGAGCGCTACTGGGCCACAGGCTGCCGGATGGCCATGAGGTCCTGGTTGCGTAGTATTCCAGGACTCTATCAGCGGCTGAGCGCAATTACACACAGATCGATAAGTAGATGCTGGCGATTGTGGCGGGGTGAAAACGTTTCACCACTATCTGTATGGGCGGCCCTTCACGGTCTTCATGGACCACAAGCCACTGCTGGGCCTCCTGGCCCCCGACCTCCAGACCCCCTCAGATGATTTCACCTCGGGTGCTCCGGTAGTCTATTTTCCTGGTGGGGTACTCCTACGCTCTCGTCCATCGCCCTGGCAAGGCAATGGGCCACGTGGATGCCCTGAGTCACCTGCCGCTGCCGGTCTGTGACCCGGATCTGGCTCCCGCCCACCAGATCGCTCTCCTGGAGACCCTTCCGGATCAGCCAGTCCACGTCATGGAGGTGGCTCACGGCACCTCCAAGGATAAGGTACTTTGCCGGGTCTTGGACTGGGTGGTGAGGGGGTGGCCCACGGCCAAAGGAGACCCTGACGTAACGCCCTTTGCTTCCCGGAAGGATGAGCTGTCCGTCTACTGGGGCTGTGTCATGTGGGGTCGTAGGGTGGTCATCCCAAAACCCCTACGGGAGTGGGTCTTCACCACCCTTCATGAAATGCACCCTGGGGTGGTGCGCATGAAAACCTTGGCCTGGAGCTACGTCTGGTGGCCGGGGTTGGACCAGGACATAGAGGATGTGGTGAAGCGGTGCAACCCCTGCCAAGTGTCCCGACCCGAGCCTCCCCAAGCACCGGAAAGGGCCTGGGAATCTTCCCACCTCCCCTGGTCCCAGTTACACTTGGATTTTGCGGGACTGTTCCAGGGGCAACTCTTCTTTATCTTGGTGGACTCCTTCAGCAAGTGGCTGGAGGTAGTCCCTGTGCCCGCCACCTACTCGAAGGCAGCCATCCGGGCAATGTGGCGGATCTTCAGCACCCAGGGAATCCCCAACACGCTGGTCATGGACAACGAGATGGCATTCACGTCAGCGGAGTTCCAGGAATTCACAAGCTACTACGGGATCCGCCACGTCCGGACTGCCCCATTGCACCCTGCCACCAACGGCCAGGCCAAGCACATGGTCAGAACCACAAAGGATGCTCTCCACCGCTTGGACTCCCCGGACTATGATTATAAACTGGCAGCTTTCCTTTTCGGCCAGCAAACGACGCCCCACACCACTACGGGGCGCAGTCTGGCAGAGCTACTTCTGGGCCACCGCCTGGCAACCCGGTTGGATCGTCTGCACCCTGACCGGGCATCAACAGAGGCACCAGGCATGGAGACGCACGAGGCAGCCAGGGGTTTCTTCCCGGAAGATCCTGTGTATGCACGGAACTACGCCTGGGGGCCCACCTGGATGTCATACGAGTTAAGGGCCCCAGATCATATGAGGTCTCTTGTGAGGATGGCCAAGTTCTACACCGGCACATTGACCAGCTACGCTGCCAGACAATGCCATTGGACCCCGAGGACCTGGACATGGCTGAAGGTTCCGGAGACCTCACCCCAGGCCCAACTCCTGGTGGCCGACCCCCGGCCTCTACCCTTGGTTGAATCTGAGACACCTCTTCTGGAGGCACTGGGGACGCCAGCACCGCCGCCCCCAGCACCTCTCCCGGCCAGCTCGCCTTCGAGGGCTCCCGGGGTAGAAGCCGCAGCAGTCCCTGAAACTCGCCGCTCAACCCGCACCAGGAAGTTACCAGCCCACCTGAAGGACTTTGTCTGTGGGTGCATTGCGGACCAAGGGGGGAGGGGTGTAATGTATCCAGTCCAGACAAGTCCAGAGACAAACGCAGAGCTTCGCTCCAAGAGACAATGGACTATGTGGATCCTAGCCCACTCCAATCAGGGGGCTAGGTTCCCGGCCGAGAGCCTATGGGAAGTAGGGGTGTGTTTTGGGTGGTGGTTTCTTGGGGGATATAAGCCGGCCTGTGAGCCAGCCAAAGTCGTCTTATTCCTGATCGAATAAAGTACACTTTGCTGAAATCACTCTCCGTCTGCGTACTTTTGATTAGTTAAGAACATAACAGAGAACAGCATCTTGTATCCTTCAGACAAAATGGCCAGTACCCAACCACTGCATGGAGGAAATTCTGAAGACTTTCTCCAACTTTGATATCTCTTCCTCCAACAGAAGAGCCACTTGTTGGAGGAATGGCCCTTAGGGTGTAGGAAATCCATCCCGCCTCCGGTAGAATACAGGCCAATATTTATTTAGAAAAATGTTATCCCATCTTTCTACAAGAGAGACAACACTTAGATTCATTTAAATAGAGCAATATGACTGATTCCCTGTAAGACATAGATCTTGCTGTCTAAATTACGTAACTGATATGCCTAAAAATCTCCCAGTAGTAGCTTTACACATGATTATCACAACCAGATTGGTCTTTGCTAGGAAACAAAAATAGGCCCAAAATGTGTGACTGACTGATGAAAGTAAAAGAGACCCCCACAGTGGGGAAATGAACAGCCTACCAACAAAATAGAGAAACTTCCAGGTTCAACTCAGTATGATCGAGGATTGTGCAAAGAATGGAAACTGAAGCAAAATGTGAGAACCAGAGCTCTTAATTTCACAGGGTTTGCATTGCTTCAAATAGACATGTTGGCTTTGTACCTATCATGTCTACCTTTTAAATTAGGTATATCTTATTGCATCAAATGATTTTTTAAATGAACAGCACGTAAATCTTCTTTTAATCTTTCTATGACCATGTTACTTCCCTCTTCCAGGACAAGATGAATGGGAAGAAATTAAGCCCAGCCATCTGGGAAACAGGAAACCTTGTCATTGGCGCCTTGGTTGGCAAGTTGTGTCAGATGAAACTGTGTGGGCTGCAGGTAAGGGCAAACCCAGCCATTTCAGTACCACGTGTAGCTGGCTCTCCGCACTGAAAATTTGGGTTTGGGCTGGTCTTGCTTTACTGCCCTTCTCTTTTGTACTTGCTCGTTTTCTTCTCTCCAATAAAACAGGAAGTAGAAACTGGAATGGAGACTATCCTGCAGAGTCTCAAACGCACCAGAGACAACACAGAGAGGGTGATTTACTTGTTAGCCCTGAAAAATGCTCGGCTCCCGGAAACCATTCCCACCCTCCTGCTCTATGCAGAGGAGGGCTCTGCGGCAGTCTCTGCTGCAGCACTCTCAGCACTACAGAGGTTCTCCACGCAGCATATTACCAGCCAGGTATGAGAGGGTTTCG